>NC_091302.1:32045819-32120819 GCF_038502225.1 Cherax quadricarinatus | reverse complement strand
GCAGTACAGAGTGTGAGCTGCACGGATGCCCTTGCAGCACAGAGTGTGAGCTGCACGCATGCCCTTGCAGCACAGAGTGTGAGCTGCACGGATGCCCTTGCAGCACAGAGTGTGAGCTGCACGGATGCCCTTGCAGTACAGAGTGTGAGCTGCACGGATGCCCTTGCAGTACAGAGTGTGAGCTGCACGGATGCCCTTGCGGTACAGAGTGGGAGCTGCACGGATGCCCTTGAAGTACAGAGTGTGAGCTGCACGGATGACCTTGAAGTACAGAGTGTAAGCCGCACGGATGCCCTTGCAGCACAGAGTGTGAGCTGCACGGATGCCCTTGCAGTACAGAGTGTGAGCTGCACGGATGCCCTTGAAGTACAGAGTGTGAGCTGCACGGATGCCCTTGCAGTACAGAGTGTGAGCTGCACGGATGCCATTGCAGCACAGAGTGTGAGCTGCACGGATTCCCTTGCAGTATAGAGTGTGAGCTGCACGGATGCCCTTGCAGTACAGAGTGTGAGCTGCACGGATGCCCTTGCAGTACAGTGTGAGCTGCATGGATGCCCTTGCAGTACAGAGTGTGAGCTGCACGAATGCCCTTGAAGTACAGAGTGTAAGCCGCACGGATGCCCTTGCAGCACAGAGTGTGAGCTGCACGGGTGCCCTTGTAGTAAAGTGTTAGCCAAACGGATGCCCTTGCAGTACAGAGTGTGAGCTGCACGGATGCCCTTGCAGTAGAGTGTTAGCTCCACGGATGTCCTTGCAGTGCAGAATGTGAGCTGCACGGATGCCCTTGCAGTAGAGTGTTAGCCACACAGATGCCCTTGCAGTACAGTGTGAGCTGCACGGATGCCCTTGCAGCACAGAGTGTGAGCTGCACGGGTGCCCTTGCAGTACAGAGTGTGAGCTGCACGGATTCCCTTGCAGTACAGAGTGTGAGCTGCACGGATGCCCTTGAAGTACAGAGTGTGAGCTGCACGGATGACCTTGAAGTACAGAGTGTAAGCCGCACGGATGCCCTTGCAGCACAGAGTGTGAGCTGCACGGATGCCCTTGCAGTAAAGTGTTAGCCACACGGATGCCCTTGCAGTACAGAGTGTGAGCTACACGGATGCCCTTGAAGTACAGTGACGGATGCCCTTGCAGTACAGAGTGTGAGCTGCACGGATGCCCTTGAAGTACAGAGTGTGAGCTGGATGCCCATGAAGTACAGAGTGTAAGCCGCACGGATGCCCTTGCAGCACAAAGTGTGAGCTGCACCCCTTGCAGTACAGAGTGTGAGCTGCACCATTGCAGCACAGAGTGTGAGCTGCCATTCCCTTGCAGTATAGAGTGTGAGCTGCACGGATGCCCATGCAGTACAGAGTGTGAGCTGCACGGATGCCCAGTGTGAGCTGCATGGATGCCCTTGCAGTACAGAGTGTGAGCTGCACGGATGCCCTTGAAGTACAGAGTGTAAGCTGCACGGATGCCCATGCAGCACAGAGTCACAGAGTGTGCTGCACGGATGCCCTTTGCAGTATAGAGCCTGCACGGATGCCCTCAGTACAGAGCTGCACGGATGCCCATGCAGTACAGATGTGAGCGTACGGATGCCCTGCGTACAGGAGTGAGCTGATGCCCATGTACAGGAGGAGCTGACGGATGCCCTGCACGGATGTGAGCCCGCAGGATGCCCATGCGTACAGAGTGAGCTGCAGATCTGCGGTACGGAGCGGAGGAGACCGCTGGTCGCCTGACGTGTGGCGGGAGAGGTCCGTAGAGTTTCTCAGAAAACTCTGTTTCTGTTTTTCTCAGGAATAAACTATTCTCCTCTCGATACGCGTAACGCATTTATTTAACAGAATTTCATATTTTTTTCCACATGTTATTGAGCAGATGGTTTTACACTGTAGAAAGGGGCACTTGCAATAGCCTTTACCGCTTTTGTTTTACTGGATGTCCCATGCCCAAAAAAAAAAAAAAAAAAAAAAAAAAAAAAAAAAATTGAAAATTAAAGAAACTAACTTCAACCTTTTTTAAAAGACAAGATATTAAACAGGTGAACACCCGCTTGCTTCATTCGGTGATTATCGCCCGAACATGGTAACGATCAAACTGGTCAATCAACCCAGTTTTGCGTAGAATCCCCAGTAAAAGCCCAAAAACAGCCAATAATTATTTTTCTCTTTATAATTTAAGGCAATGTTCATAACTTCAGTGAGCAGGTTTCACAATCTATTTAAATGCAGATAAAAATTTCATTGAAATCAGTTATTTAAAAAAAAAAAACTGCGTTTCTGCCTCCTCCCCTTCAGTCCTTCAGCCTTGATAGAGGTGCAGAGATAATTTTAAAGAACTATACATCTTTTAAACTCTCTCTTGAACTGTCTCCAGTATCGTAACTACGTTTACACTCGTCCAGAGAAGCAGTCGAAATATTTCAAAATTTAAGACACCCAAGTGTTGCCCATGTGTCTCGTTCATCCAATTGTCGGTACTGTATACATTAATAAGAATAAGAATTGTTAATAAAAATAATAATAGTAATTGATAATATATAAAAATAATAATCATAATAGTAATAATAATCATAGAGACCGTACCAGTGCATTACTTCTACGCGTAAGCGCTAAGCCCGTAGGGGCTGAAGCAACAACTAGAGAAATGGACGAGAATTAGGTTGAACACAAGTAGAGAGAAGGCAGCTCTGATTCCTTATATCAAAAAGATTTAACCAGCATCACGGTACCCACCATGAAGGGAGATATAATGCTATACTACAAGCTTAACAAATAGAGGTATATCCTTGTATACTCACAATACTGGCATATCACAATCCTGGTATACTGACAATACTGGTATATCGCAATCTTGGTATACTCACAATACTGGTATATCACAATCTTGGTATACTCACAATACTGGTATATCACAATCCTGGTATACTCACAATACTGGTATATCACAATCCTGGTATATCACAATCCTAGTATATCACAATCCTAGTATATCACAATCCTAGTATATCACAATCCTAGTATACTCACAATACTGGTATATCACAATCCTGGTATACTCACAATACTGGTATATCACAATCCTAGTATATCACAATCCTAGTATATCACAATTCTAGTGTATCACAATCCTAGTATACTCACAATACTGGTATATCACAATACTGGTATATCACAATCCTGGTATATCACAATCCTGGGATGCTCACAATACTGGTATATCACATCTAAGATGGAATTTTGAAACCTATGTGATGAATCAGTCTTATTTAGGAAATAAGTGAATGAAATTACGTATTTGAAATAAAACAGGTTAAAGAAGACAAGGGAGAGAAACAATTAAATAAAACAAAGGAGTGGAACAATTAAATAAAAGAAGACAAGGGAGAGGAACAATTAAATAAAAGAAGACTGGGTAGAGAAACAAATAAAAGAGGACAAGGGAGAGGAACAATTAAATAAAAGAAGACAAGGTAGTGGAACAATTAAATAAAAAGAGAGGAACAGTTAAATAAAAGTGAGAGAAATTGTTATAAAAAGAAGACAAGGGAGAGAAACAGATAAGTAAAAGACGACAAGGAAGAGGAGCAGTTAAATTAAAGAAGACAAGCAAAAGACACAGCTAAATAAAAACAGGGAGAGAATTTATTTTTAATAAAACCAACGAAATAAAAGAAAACAAGTACGGTTAAAAGGAGAGAAAATAGGTAAATAAAAAGGGAGGCAGGAGAGAAAGTAAACATAATAAGATAATCAGCCTCATCAATTATCCACATTAATAATTATTTAAGCCATATATGCAATTATCATTCACAAATTATATGCATCACAAAGGAAATTATAAATTATTAATTGGCAATTATAAATTATAAATGTCAATTAGACAAAGCGTATACATCAATTATCACAACTAGATTTGTTTCGATCGCTGCGAGACCCGAGAAAGGTGTTTGTCGTATGCCATAGCCCATATGTCCTATAATAACAATAATAATAATAATTAATACCGTATGACTAAGCGCTAAGCCCGCAGGGGATCAAATAACAACTAAGAAATGGACGGTAGTTCCATTCGTTTTGCATGAGACATGGGGGTAGAGAGCTGTGGAAATTTCTCAATTATTATTAACATCAAGGGGAAGCGCTAAACCCGTAGGATTATACAGTGCCTGGGGGGGGGATGTGGAAGGCATTCAGGCTTAATTCGGGGAACTGGAGCACAGATCCAATTCCCTAAATCAAGAGCCCCTCACCAACAATGCGATCCTTCTTCCCAGTGGGACACACCAGTGTTGCTTCAGAGTTTGGAACAGCTCAGATGATGCACTCATGTTGTTGCCCAGATACTAAAATCAGCAACAGCTTCATAAAATTGACTAAGAGATTCTTGCTCTTCCTAATAGTTGCATGACCGTTCTTCTTATTGTAGTTCAGTATTGATAAAAAATTGAAGATCAGATTGTGTGTTCTGAAGTTATAAAGAAAAACCGTGAAGGAAGAAAAATTAGAACTACATCAGAGTTGATGACCGGCTCTCATACAAACATAAGATTTCGCCACCGAAGTGGATAGTTTATTGTGCACCCCATATCCATCCTGTGGACGGTAGTGCAAGAGCATATGGATACACAAAAGGCCTAGGAATTAGGCCCCAAAAGGGTTAATAGGTGTACATATGGATTTATATCTACAGTTCACTTATCTGTTACAAGCAAATTTAGGAAATTTGCTTAGTATATCTGGAATCATATTTCCATTAAGATATCTTTACATGTCATATAGATTATTATACTGTCTATCTCTGTATTCCTCAATAAGTGGACAATTGAGCACATAGTGTTCAAGACAGTGATCATACAAAGCAGTATGAACACCAGAGTCTTTTAAGGTGTTTAAACTTATAAACTTAAAAAAAGAAAAACGAGATAAAAATGCAAGTATTGAGTGTTTTTTTCAGTATTACATTCTATTATAAATTCTCTACAATTCTATAAGATTTATTTTATATTAAGAAACTGGAATTAGTACGCTTCTTACGAGCTACAATATAAATGCAGCTAAAGCTGAACTTCTTCTAATATACATCATTGTTGAAATGAAAGTTTGAAATCGATCAGGAAAGGCATTCTTAACCTATTGCAGGGAAAATCCATTGTTTAATAAAACTGGAAAAGTTTTAGGCGATCGGAAGAGGCATTCTCCTGACATCGCAAATCAATTCTAAGCTTGCTAAATATGTTAATAAATTAGCAAATTTGTACCTATACAGCATAAACTTAAGGGGTATCATCCTTCTTGATAAGATGCATCAATCATTAAACATTTAAGACAATCAAGGAGACACAACTCACTAAGGTATCCCGTAGCTCGATCAGTGGTGCACTCAGCTCATACTGAGGTCTGCGGGATCTTTTCCCAGCTACGGTTGGAAAACATTAGGACGTGTTTCCATGAGACGCCTGCTGTCCCTGTTCACCTATCAGTAAAATGGGTACCTGGGTGTTAGTCGACTGGTGTGGGTCGTATTCTGGGCTTTCTATATAGCAGTAACTGATATCAGCTAGGCCTGTATACCTTGTACATGTATATGTACTTGTAAAAATTAAGATATATTATCGAATTAAAAGAAATCTATTTTAAAAACAAAATAAGCAATTTTTTTCCTTCACACTACAGCAACAATCTGAACTTTCCTGTAAGAAATACACTACAAGTGTTGATAACTTGAAGATCAGACGAGTCTTTTTCAGGTTATCACACCGAAACCAAAATCGGAAAAAGATTCATAAAACTGAACAAAAGACCCCTGCCTGAGCTTCCCGATAATTACATGACCCTTTTCCTTATATTCACCAGTGCTGAAAACTTAAAAAACAATCTGAGGCTGTAAACGAAAACCTTGGGAAATGAAAGAGAAACAAAACCGGCAACCACTGAAGGTAATTTTTCCCCGTCGGTGGAAACCTATTAATAATAATAATAATAATAATAATAATAATAATAATAATAATAATAATAATAATAATATCTTTATTTACTACACGTACATGTACAAGGTACACAGTCCTAGCTGACATCAATGACATACTACTATATAGAAAGTCCCTTGTTATGCTCAGCATTTCGGGCAAATTAGGTCAGTGTCCCAGGATGCAACCCACACCAGTCGACTAACACACAGGTACCCATTTTATTGATGGGGAACATAGACAACAGGTGTAAAGAAACACACCCAATGTTTCTACTCTGGCTAGGAATCGAACCCAGGCCCTTGTCGTGTGAAGCGAGAGCGTTAGCCATCAGGCCACCAGAAAAATAGCGACAATAATAACAACTACTGAAACTGACAAAAAAATACCTAGCTAACATGACCAAAAAATAACCCAAAAAATAGGTAATTAACCTGATCAAAAAATATTACGATAATGAGGAATCACATGAATATTTAAAAATAACTTGATATATATTGGTCGCTGAGCGATACTGAAGTCTCCCCATGTTAAAGTGTAACCCAGGTCCCTAGTACCTTTGTTCACGAGGAAATATTAGAGGCGAGTGCGGCGTTAGTTTATAATGCAGTATTAGCGTTGAAGATTTGAAGCAAATCAGATTTGGTATTCCCAGGCTGTCACAAACACTATTCTAATTTGTTCTGAAAAAATGGCAAATTAGGACACACAGCTCTTAACTAATTCAAGTCGGACCGAATCATCGTCATAAGTTCCTTTTTCCTATGTGCGGGATGTGTATAAAAAAATTCTGTTAACTCAGAAAGACCAATTTCACAAAATACACGAGCACATCAAGTTTAAAGCCACTCGGAATTTACATTCTAAAATTATCAGCTTTGAAAGGTGAAGATAATCGAATGAGGCACTCAGAAATTATGGTATGAAAATAAATTCCAACATTCCCAGTTTCTTCCATAAGAAAAAGGCGTATTGGGAGTATCAAGAGTCAAAATAAATAAATAAAATTTCCTGATGTCAGATTTACCAGCGTCTAAGGTTTAGGTATGCAAGTAATCAATTAAGTTTTATTAGACACTTGGGCACATAACGTCAATTTTTTTTAAAAGTGGTTTTAACACACACATGATATGTGCACATAAAATCAAACACTGCCTTATTTCTGACCAGGAGTGACATTGTGGAGTTACCTCACATAAAACGTTCTGATTAACAAAACTGACATACTAAAACTTAACATGCAATCAAGGCGATACTGCCTTTGAGGAAAGACAGACTTGAAGTTGAAAGCCGACCGAAAATGGCATTCTCCAGGTAATGCACAGAATCCAACAATTTTTTTATGCATTGCATAAGATGAACCAGTCATTAAAGACTGATGACGTTCACAAATGTTATATATTAATCAGTGGAAAGCGCTTAACCAGTATGGGTCATACATCGGCTGTGGCATGTGACACATTCAGATTCGAACCAAGGCAAAATAATGCAATAAAGTAAAATAATGCTATACCATTTAGAAATTAAAAGTGGCAAAAATATCATTTACACACTGCACTAACAACACCGACCTTCTTCTAAGTCAGACACAACAGTGTCGAAATTTTGAAGCCGATCAGATGCGTTTTTATCCAGTTATCATATGCAAACAACATTAGGGAGTGACCTGTGTAACAAGGTCATTCATTCCCTTGAATGATCCTGCTGCTGCACAGGTCGTTCAAGGAAATGACCTGTGTAACAAATCATTCCCTTGGAACTATATCGTTCCAGACCACGGAACTGATCTCTTACCAGGCTGAGGGACTGACCACCTCAAATACTTTTTCTCCAAGGTTGATGGACGAAACGTTTTATCAATAAAGATACCCAACTGTTGCACATGTGTCTTAATCTTCAACTTGACGGTATTTTATACCATTTTCAAGAACACTGTTCACAGCGCACCCGCGACCGCTGTACACCAGCTGTACAAACTTTTTTTAAGCCGATGGAACAAAGTGTTCTCGAGCAATAAACTAATTTTGGAGAAAGAAATGAAAATTATTTTTGAGAATGTTCCGAAAATAGGAAAGTTTATCTTCGATATGTTTAAAAACGCCTTAAAAAACGATACGATTTATTTATTTATATATTTTTAATCGTTCATATTCTATTTAAAATTCTCTACAGTCCTAAAATAAAAGTATTTAATGTCGTCTTAAGAAAAACCAGTTTCATGAAATTGGTTTAAAAAATGGTTAACTGGCTCCACTACAGCCCAAAAACAGTAAATAAATACTTCAATTTACTATATATCAATTATTACATGGAAAACAATTTAACTGAATTGGAAAAGTGAAATCCACAAAACTCAAAGAGAACGTAAAGCTTTCTTTTAACAAAGCCCTCCAACAAAGTTTGAAGCCGATCAAACAAGGCATTCTCCAGTAATTGATCTGAATTCAACGATTTAATTTTTTAACAATTCCTTCGTAATGATGAAAATTAAATAATAATTATATTAACTTTTCAGTAATTGTGACCAAAACAGTTTTTTCCCAGAAGACATAAGAAAAAAACTTGCCCCTCTTCCTCCTACACTCCCAGTTATTGATTGTTGCCAAAGGCTGGGTGTCATCCCTTAAAATACTGGGTTCACAAGTAGCAAATACGAGAGCTACAATGGCTAGTAACAATCCAGGGATTGGTGTTACCTCTATACACTGGCGATTGAAGTTTGTTGTCGATCTCAAGAGGAATTCTCAAGGGATCGCACGGAAACTGCAAGTCGAAGAAGTAGAAAAAAGAAAAAGAAACGAAAGCGACTAAGGAAATGTTGAACAAGCAATGAAAAAGATAAAAGAAAATAAGCCAAAAATTGCGAGAAAATTGAAAACATAGTCACAGTAAGTATTCTCCTTACGAATACCGTGACATAAAATAAAGTGCTGCTACTGCTATCACTGTTATTACTACTACAACTGTTACTACTACTACTACTACTACAAATAATAATTATAATAATGATACTGACAACAACTAGATGTCTCTCAGCTGCTGCGCGATCCGAGTAAGGAATCCTCGTATTCCATAACCCCAGCCTTCTGCATCTGAATGCATGTGATTGATTGGTATAGTGCTGAGTGCGGTTTAAGTTGATAATGTAGTCAAATATTAGCGTTGAAAATATGAATGGTATCAGAAGAAGCAAACACAAGTAATCCTTTGGAAGCTAATACCTAAAGTTCCTCAATAAAAATGATAAAATAGGATATACACAGACTAAATCTAATTAAAACATTTCAGAGGTACCAAAGATCAATATTCCAAAATACAAAAACACGTTAATCTTGAAAACCGATGAGATATTGAGCTGTCAAGTAATCAGCATGGAAGGGTAATCAGATACGACACTCAGAAATTATCATATGAAAAGCAGTATAACAGTTTTTCCTAATTTAAAAAAAATAAATTTGGAACTAACAGGCAAATATCAATCCCAGCTTTTAACTAAGCAAGATTAACTAGCTATTAAGAGTGAGTTTTATGTAACCTTAGTGTGTGTGTATATATATATATATATATATATATATATATATATATATATATATATATATATATATATATATATATATATATATATATATATATATATATATATATATATATATATATATATATATATATATATATATATGTAACAAACTTTTAAAAATGATCTTGAGGGCAGACAGATGTTATAGACACACAAAGGAACATTAAGTTGATTTAACCCTTGATAACCAAATTAAGTCAAACACAGTGACATATTTCTGACCAGAAGAGACATTCTCTAAGTATTTCATAGAAATCAATTTGATTAATATAACTGACACATGACATACACAACAAAACACCAAGAGACTGCTTCCTTTGAGGAAAAACACATCAGTACAGAAACTTTAAAGTTGACCAGATGTATTTTTCAGTTATTCCACAGAGAACCCAACAAAATTTGTGCCTACACAGCCTAAACTCATAAAACATTTCATTCATTTCGTACGATCCATCAACCATTAAAAATTGATGCCGTCTTCAATTGTTATATATTAATCAGAGGAGAGTGCTAAACTCTTAGGGGTAATAAAGCGCCTGTCGAATGGGTTGCATTCACATTCGATCCATGAAAATGAAAGATAAATCCACTTCCTTTGATCAAGAGCCCCTCACCAACATCAAGGTAAAGTAAAGAAATTACGTAAAATAATAGTACACCATTTCTAGATTAAAAATGACGAAATGGCCTCAACACTTACCATTAACAACCTTCTTCTAAGTAGAATACACAAGTGTTGATATTTTGAAGGCCGTCACAGGAACCTGTCTCCACCTTTCATACGGAAACCAAATTTGGGAATGACCTATGTAGCACTGAACATAGGGCACCCACGTAAAGAGACCCATGAAACATGCCCAAGATACATTATAAAAGCGTTGAAAATTTGAAGCCGATCGAATCAGGCGTTCTCGAGTAATAAACAAAAAATTGAGAGAAGGCAAACGAAAATGTTGCTGAGAATGTTCGGAAAAATGGGAAAGTCTCCCCTCGTTAATTAAACTGTAAGCTTCCATAAAACCTCGGATTTTTATTTTTTTGGCAGTATTCTTTTCTCATTTTCATTCTATTTAAAACTCTCTGCAGTCCTGCAAGAAAAAATTATATTTGATACTTTTTAAATTCCAAATTGGGAAATTTCACAAAAAAAAGAAAAAAGAAAAAAAAAATTGCTAATTGCCGCCCCCACACAGACTAAAATTTATGGAAAAATACTTTCGATCAGGATATTTAGCGTTTGAAGACGATCGGAAGAGGAATCCTCCAGTAACTGATTTTATTCCAAAGATTTCAAGCTTTAAGTTGTTTCAGTAAAAATTTAAAATTAGCACCTACTCTGACGACACTCACTGTGTCTCATCCATCTTATAGACTACATCCTCAATAATAATTTGAAGCCAGTCACATTCTTTAGGTATTGAATGAAAATGAATATTCATATTTATTAAATATATGACAAATTATTAATTATGGCACCCAGCAGTAGCGTCAGCCTGGTGTTCAGGAATCCACGCCAATGGTGAAAATTTGGTGCTGATTCTAATGATTTCAAGTTTTTTTTTCTTTCACTAGTTCACTACGTTAACAAATTTGCCTGCACGCAAAACAAATTTAATGGTTGTGATCCTGACCGTAAAATATATCAGATATTAAATATTGAAGCCGTTCAGAAGAGATAAACTGAAAATTATTTGTCATGATTTAACGGCAATAAAAATTTCACACTATTTTACTTATAAAATAGTCAAATCTGCTGGACCTATGTTGCTGAATTTCACTTTCCACCATCGTTGAATTTTTAGATACTTTTTAGAAAGGTTGACGCTTCACCACTGGGGGTTTTGGAAGTTATCCGAGTCATTTCAGGATACTGGAAATGGGTTCAACAATTTAGGGCATAGACCACGTGAACATGCCAGTTGTTCCAAGAATCTGGTCCTCGTTACCGTACATTAGTGTAGAGAATTTGAAGCCAATTTATGAGGGTTATAAATTTGAAGCTGAGTTACGGGGGAAATAAAATGGAGAAGTTGGAGGAGGAAAAGGAAGGAAAATAATATCAGGTAACTACCTAAAAGTTTCCCCTTCGAGGATAACAAGATCAATAACAACCATCAACAACAAAAATCAACAACCACAACAACATGCAACCAACAAAAGCCAACAACAGCCGCAATCACCAGCAACAAAAGCAACACCAGCTGTAACACCAACATCAACACTAATAACCAACAACCACCACCAACAGCAACCAACAACTACCACCATCGACAACAACCAACACCACCGACAACAACCAACACCAACACCACAAACAATAAAAACAACAAAAACACTTAATCCCAATCATAACTGCAGCACCAACCATAACAATCACAGTCAAGCCAACACCAACGCTCACACACACACACACACACACACACACACACACACACACACACACACACACACACACACACACACACACACACACAGAAGAGACTCCAGAAATACGCAGAGGTGGGGTACACCACCAAGTGTTGGACACACAACCGAGGAAGAAGTGAAGAGGCTTCTGAGTGAGCTAGATACCACAAAGGCGATGGGGCCGGATAACATCTCTCCATGGGTCCTGAGAGAGGGAGCAGAAGCGCTATGTGTACCCCTAACAACAATATGCAACACATCTATCGAAACAGGGAGATATCCTGAGGTATGGAAGACAGCAGATGTAGTCCCAATTTTAAAAAAAAGGAGACAGACATAAGAACATAAAGAAGGAACACTGCAGCAGGCCTACTGGCCCATGCGAGGCAGGTCCAAGTATCCTACCGGCTTAAGCCAATGCCCCAACCTAATCAGGTCAGGTCACATTCACTTAAGGATGGAACACGGCAACTGACCTAGTGGCACAAGCTAATCAGGTCCACTTCACACATACCCACACCCACTCATGTATTTATCTAAACTATTTTTAAAACTATAACTGTACCCGGGAGTTTGTTCCACTCATCCACAACTCTATTATCAAACCAGTGCTTTCCTATATCCTTCCTGAATCTAAATTTTTCAAACTTAAACCCATTGCTACGAGTCCTGTCTAGGCTAGATATTTTCAGCAGGTTATTAACATCCCCTTTATTTATTCCTGTCTTCCATTTATTCACCTCAATAATATCCCCTCTAATTCTACGCCTTTCTAGAGAGTGCAGATTCAGGGCCCTCAGTCTATCCTCATAGGGAAGATTTCTGATACATGGGATCAACTTTGTCATCCTCCTTTGTATGTTTTCCAGAGCATTTACATCCATTCTGTAATACGGTGACCAAAACTGTGCAGTATAGTCTAAATGAGGCCTAACCAAGGATGTATAGAGTTGAAGAACAACCTGAGGACTCCTATTATTTATGCTTCTTGATATGAAGCCAGGGATTCTGTTATCTTTATTGCGAACACTTATGCACTGTTGTCTTGGTTTTAGATTACTGCTAACCAGAACTCCTAAATCTTTTTCGCAATCCGTAATATTAAGATCTACATTATTTAGTTTATATGCAGCATGGTTATTTTCCTGTCCAACATTTAGAACTTTGCATTTGTCTATATTAAACTGCATCTGCCACTTCTCCGACCACTGCATCAGTCTATTCAAATCTTCCTGGAGTGCTCTGTCTTCGTCAGAATGAATTCGAGGGCCTATTATGGTGTCATCGGCAAACTTTCTCATGTCGCTCTGTATGCCCTCATCAATGTCGTTTATGTAGATTGTGAACAACAGGGGCCCCAAACACTGACCCCTGTGGAACACCGCTCGTGACACTTCCCCACTCTGATTTCTCCCCATTTATGCAAACTCTCTGCTGCCTATTTATCAACCATGCCTCTATCCAGGAAAAAATTTCTCCTCCTATTCCATGTGCCTTAATTTTCCTCAATAGTCTCTGATGTGGGACCCTGTCAAAAGCCTTACTGAAGTCCATATACACAATATCATATTCATTACCATGATCTAACTCCTCAAATACTTTAGTGAAAAAAAGTTAATAAATTCGTAAGGCAGGAACGCCCTTTTGTAAAACCATGCTGAGATTCGTTGATTAATTTATGCTTTTCAAGGTGGCTACGAACTGTTAACCCTGTCAGTGTGGAACAACAGGGAGGCGGAGTGGCGATGTATGCCAGAGACAATTTTTGTGAGACAAGATATAAAATTAGAAGCGTCAGCCACTGAATCTGTTTGGTTACAGTTTCTCGAGGGCCGTGAAACACTGATTTTGAGTGTGATTTACAGGTCCCAAATTCGCAAAGAAGACCGCAGACGGAGTACAGTCTAGGGGGCCAGAGATCTCACTCAAGGAAAAAGATCTTGGGGTGAGTATAACACCAGGCACATCTCCTGAAGTGCACATCAACCAAATAACTGCTGCAGCATATGGGCGCCTAGCAAACCTCAGAGGAGCATTCCGACATCTTAATAAGGAATCGTTCAGGACCCTGTACACCGTGTACGTTAGGCCCATGTTGGAGTATGCGGCACCAGTTTGAAACCACACCTAGCCAAGCACGTAAAGAAACTAGAGAAAATGCAAAGGTTTGCAGCAAGAGGAGAGGTTAAGGGAAATCAACCTGACGACACTGGTGGAAAGGAGAGATAGGGAGGACATGATAACGACATACAAAATATTGAGAGAAATTGACAAGGTGGACAAAGACAGGATGTTCCAGAGATGGAACACAGCAACAAGGGGACACAGTTGGAAGTTGAAGACACAGATGAATCACAGGGATGTTAGGAAGTATTTCTTCAGCCACAGAGTAGTCAGTAAGTGGAATAGTTTGGGAAGCGATGTAGTGGAGGCAGGATCCATACATAGCTTTAAGCAGAGGTATGATAAAGTTCACGGTTCAGGGAGAGTGACCTAGTAGTGACCAGTGAAGAGGCGGGGCCAGGAGCTTGGACTCGACCCCTGCAACCTCAACTAGGTGAGTACACACTGTAGAGCTAACACAGAGTTAGAGGTTCACTTGCACAGAGTCGGTGGAGGTAAGACTGACCTCACGTCTGCTGCAGTACCCGAACTTAGGTTAGGTTAGATTAGATCAGGTTATTGGCTAAGTTTAATTAGGTTAGATTTGGCAGAGTTTAACTAGGTCCTGGAGTGACCGAAACGTCGTCCAAAGTTTCATAGCCTAAGACATAAAATTTGGTCAAGCTGTGGCATTATGACCTTTATTTTTCCTTTCAAAAATAGGTTAGGTTAGGTTAAGTTAGGCTAGGTTAAGTTAGGCTAGGTCAGTGGTTCCCAAACTGGGGGTAAATTACCCCCTGGGGGTAATTTAACCATTTTTGGGGGGTAATGGAGGGGTGACAGAAAAAAGTTATGAATTCTGAAAATTTATTTATTTATTTATTTATTTATTTATTTATTTATTTCCAATTTGTGCACACATACAGAGGTACAAAAAAAAATACAGATAAGAGCAGTATGCCAAAGCCACTTATACTATGCATAGCATTACGGGCTGGCTTAAAATTAACTTAAGATTAACTAAGCAATGATTATTATTATTATTATAATCAAAAAGAAGCGCTAAGCCACAAGGACTATACAGCGCTGCTACTAAGCAATGATGAAATCAGTGATAAAACATTAATGTAAACAGATAACTATAAAGCACAAGCGAGTATTACAAAGACAGGTCATATGGTTGCATTCAGTTAGGTAGTGATTCTGTTAGGTAGTGTATTTAAAAAATAATAAAGTTAGATTGGGTTTTAGGTTTAACATTTATGTGATATAATTGTGAGAAACATTTAAGATATACAATTTATAATGTTCAGTTATTCAGTATTTATTTGGTTTTGGGTGAGTAAGTAATCTTTGAGAAGAGACTTGAATTTATAAACAGGTTGTGTTTCTTTTATATTTACAGGTAATGAATTCCAGATTTTAGGGCCTTTTATGTGCATTGAGTTTTTGCATAGTGTGAGATGGACACGAGGAACATCAAAGAGTGATCTGTGCCTTGTGTTATGGTCATGTGTTCTGTTGAGGTTGGCAAGGAGATGTTTGAGGGGAGGGTTAATATCAGAGTTAAGTGTTCTATGTATGTAATAGGTGCAGTAATAAGTATGGATGTTTTGTATGGTGAGTAGGTTTAGTGTATTGAATATTGGTGGAGTGTGCTGCCTGTAGTGAGAATTTGTTATCATTCTAACTGCAGCCTTTTGTTGGGTAATTAGTGGTCTGAGATGGTTAATTGTTGTTGAGCCCCATGCACAAATTCCATAGGTGAGATAGGGGTAAATAAGAGAGTGATATAGGGCCAGGAGGGCTGACTGTGGAACATAGTACCGTATCTTCGATAGTATGCCTACAGTCTTGGAAATTTTCTTAGAAATTTGATGTATATGTGTATGAAATTTGAGTCTATTATCAAGTTGGATTCCTAAGAATTTTCCCTCTGTTAGTTTTGTGATAGGTGATCCATTTATCATTATGTTAAGAGGGACATCTGTAGCTCTGTTACCAAACTGAATGAAGTAGGTTTTGTCAATGTTTAGTGTAAGTTTGTTAGTCCTCATCCAGGTAGATATTTTCTGTAATTCGGTATTTACAGTATTGGCTAGCGTGACTGGGCTCGGGTGAGAGAAGACGTATGTAGTGTCATCTGCAAATAGTGTGGGTTTGAGTACCCGGTATGAGGATTATTGTTAACTTTGTCTTAGTATATAAAGTTGTAAAGTAAACCTATTATAAGTAATAAAGTTAAACCAAATAACAATAAACATCAAAAACTAATATACAGTATCAGAAAAGAAGAAATATATAGCTAAGTGTGTGGAAACCCAAAAGTATTTTGACAAGTATGCTTCAGGACAAAAGTCACTCAGTAGCCCAGATCGACCTGTCCAGTACGCGTCACTCACTTCCTGAGGCTGCCTCTATTTCACACTGTCAGTTTATCTGTGAGCATCAGCCGAGGTAGACATAAGCTGGTATGTATGTGTACTGCCCTGTGCAGTATATAGTTAGTATTTACCCACTGTTACTGTGAATTTGTAGCTATTATTAATTTTATATATAATGTATGTGTGGTTCTTACGTTTTCAATGGTTTTGCTAGGATTAGCAGAGTATGCGAGGCTGTATACGTTCACGTTTAGCCATATATATCAATAATAACAACATTTTGTGAAAGGGGTAACATGCTTTATGTGGCATGTTAAATTGGGTAACAAGCTGAAAAAGTTTGGGAACCACTGGGCTAGGTTAAGTTAGGCTAGGTTAAGTTAGGCTAGGTTAAGTTTAGTTTTGGCAGTATATTTGGGTAAAATTTATGATAAATGAAACACTTTCACAAAATTTAGGTATCTTTATCCTGGAAACGTTTCGCCAGACAGTGACTTCTTCAGTCCAATGCAGAAAAGGTGGAAAAGGAGGAGGAGTTTGAGGTAATCAGTCGATGTGCTCAGTCCATCAATCTTGGTTAGAATTACTAATATTATAAGACTGAGAAATGGTCTGGTGATACCCACAAGATGAGGAAAAAGACACGTACAGATCAGGACATTTATTAGAGGGAACGTTTCGCCACGTGTGGTTTCATTAGAACTGAAGAAGCCACACGGGGCGAAACGTTTCTTCGGATAAATGTCCTGAACTGTACATAAGGTTTTTTCCTCCATGTATTAAGACTAGTTAGAGTTCCATAGGTTAAGTACATTTACACACAAGTGTGCCATCACACAAGTGTGCCATCACACAAGTGTGCCATCACACAGCTCTGCCATCACACAAGTGTGCCATCACACAAGTGTGCCATCACACAGCTCTGCCATCACACAAGTGTGCCATCACACAAGTGTGCCATCACACAGGACTGCCATCACACAAGTGTGCCATCACACAAGTGTGCCATCACACAAGTGTGCCATCACACAAGTGTGCCATCACACAAGTGAGCCATCACACAGCTCTGCCATCACACAAGTGTGCCATCACACAAGTGTGCCATCACACAAGTGTGCCATCACACAGCTCTGCCATCACACAAGTGTGCCATCACACAAGTGTGCCATCACACAAGTGTGCCATCACACAAGTGTGCCATCACACAAGTGTGCCATCACACAGGTCTGCCATCACACAAGTGTGTCATCACACAAGTGTGCCATCACACAAGTGTGCCATCACACAAGTGTGCCATCACACAAGTGAGCCATCACACAGCTCTGCCATCACACAAGTGTGCCATCACACAAGTGTGCCATCACACAAGTGTGCCATCACACAGCTCTGCCATCACACAAGTGTGCCATCACGCAAGTGTGCCATTACACAAGTCTGCCGTCACACAGGTCTGCCATTACACAGGTCTGCCATCACCCAAGTTTGCCATCAAACAGGTTTGCCATCACACAAGTGTGCCATCACACAAGTGTGCTATCACACAAGTGTGCCATCACACAAGTGTGCCATCACACAGGTCTGCCATCACACAGGTCTGCCATCACACACGTCTGCCATCACACACGTCTGCCATCACAAACGTCTGCCATCACAAACGTCTGCCATCACAAACGTCTGCCATCACATAAGTGTGCCATCACACAAGTGTGCCATCACACAAGTGTGCCATCACACAGCTCTGCCATCACACAAGTGTGCCATCACACAAGTGTGCCATCACACAGCTCTGCCATCACACAAGTGTGCCATCACACATGTCTGACATCACACAGGTCTACCATTACACAAGTGTGCCTTCACACAAGTGTGCCATCACACAAGTGTGCCATCACACAGCTCTGCCATCACACAAGTGTGCCATCACACAGATCTGCCATCACACAAATGTGCCATCACACAAGTGTGCCATCACACAAGTGTGCCATCACACAGGTCTGCCATCACACAAGTGCGCAATCACAATTTTCTGCCATCACACAGCTCCGCCATCACACAAGTGTGCCATCACACAAGTGTGCCATCACACAGGTCTACCATCACACAAGTGTGCCATCACAGAAGTCTGCTATCACACAAGTCTGTCATCACACAGGTCTGCCATCACACAAGTGTGCCATCACACAAGTGTGCCATCACACAGGTCTGCCATCACACAAGTGTGCCATCACACAAGTGTGCCATCACACAAGTGTGCCATCACACAAGTGTGCCATCACGCAAGTGTGCCATCACACAAGTCTGCCATCACACAAGTCTGCCATCACACAGGTCTGCCATCACACAAGTGTGCAATCACACAAGTCTGCCATCACACAGGTCCGCTATCACACAAGTGTGCCATCAGACAAGTCTGTCATCACACAGGTCTGCCATCACACAAGTGAGCCATCACACAAGTGTGCCATCACTCAGGTCTGCCATCACAAAAGTGTGCCATCACACAAGTGTGCCATCACACAAGTGTGCCATCACACAGGTCTACCATCACACAAGTGTGCCATCACACAAGTCTGCTATCACACAAGTCTGTCATCACACAGGTCTGCCATCACACAAGTGTGCCATCACACAAGTGTGCCATCACACAGGTCTGCCATCACACAAGTGTGCCATCACACAAGTGTGCCATCACACAAGTGTGCCATCACGCAAGTGTGCCATCACACAAGTGTGCCATCACACAAGTCTGCCATCACACAGGTCTGCCATCACACAAGTGTGCAATCACACAAGTCTGCCATCACACAGGTCCGCTATCACACAAGTGTGCCATCAGACAAGTCTGTCATCACACAGGTCTGCCATCACACAAGTATGCCATCACACAAGTCTGCTATCGCACAAGACTGTCATCACACAGGTCTGCCATCACACAAGTGTGCCATCACACAAGTCTGCTATCGCACAAGTCTGTTATCACACAGGTCTGCCATCACACAAGTGTGCCATCACATAAGTGTGCCATCGCACAATTCTGCCATCACACAGGTCTGCCATCACACAGGTCAGCCATCACACAAGTGTGCCATCACACAGGTCTGCCATCACACAAGTGTGCCATCACACAAGTGTGCCATCACACAAGTGTGCCATCACACAAGTCTGCCATCACACAAGTCTGCCCTCACACAAGTCTGCCATCACACAGGTTTGCCATCACACAAGTCTGCCATCACACAAGTCTGCCATCAAACAGGTCTGCCATCACACAAGTCTGCCATCACACAAGTCTGCCATCACACAAGTCTGCCATCACACAGGTCTGCCATCACACAGGTCTGCTATCACACAAGTCTGCCATCACACAGGTCTGCCATCAAATAGGTCTGCCATCACACAAGTCTGCCATCAAACAGGTCTGCCATCACACAAGTCTGCCATCACACAGGTCTACCATTACACAAGTCTGCCATCACACAGGTCTGCCATCATACAAGTCTGCCATCACACAAGTCTGCCATCACACATGTCTGCCATCACACAAGTCTGCCATCACACAGGTCTGTCATCACACAAGTCTCCCATCACACAAGTCTGCCATCACACAGGTCTGTCATCACACACGTCTGCCATCACACACGTCTGCCATCACATAAGTCTGCCATCACACAAGTCTGCCATCACACAGGTCTGCCATCACACAAGTCTGCCATCACACAAGTCTGCCATCACACAGGTCTGCCATCAAACAGGTCTGCCATCACATAGGTCTGCCATCACTCAAGTCTGCCATCACACAGGTCTGCCATCACACAAGTGTACCATCACAGAGGTCTGCCATCACACAAGTCTGCCACCACACAGGTTTGCCATCACACAGGTCTGCCATCACACAGGTCTGCCATCACACAAGTCTGCCATCACACAGGCCTGTCATCACTCAGGTCTGCCATCACACAAGTCTGCCATCACACAAGTCTGCCATCACACAGGTCTGCCATCACACAGGTCTGCCATCACACATGTCTGCCATCACACAAGTCTGCCATCACACAAATCTGCCATCAGACATTTTTGCCATCACACAGGTCTGACATCACACAAGTGTGCAATCACACAATTCTGCCATCACACAGGTCCACTATCACACAAGTGTGCCATCACACAAGTGTGCCATCACACAAGTCTGCCATCACACAGGTCTGCCATCACACAAGTGTGTCATCACACAAGTGTGCCATCACACAGGTCTGCCATCACACAAGTGTGCCATCACACAAGTGTGCCATCACACAAGTGTGCCATCACGCAAGTCTGCCATCACACAAGTCTGCCCTCACACAAGTCTGCCATCACACGGGTTTGCCATCACACAAGTTTGCCATCACACAAGTCTGCCATCACACAAGACTGCCATCACACAGGTCTGCCATCACACAGATCTGCTGTCAAACGGGTCTGCCATCACAAAAGTCTGCCATCACACAGGTCTGCCATCAAATATGTCTGCCATCACAAAAGTCTGCCATCAAACAGGTCTGCCATCACACAAGTCTGCCATCACACAGGTCTACCATCACACAAGTCTGCCATCACACAGGTCTGCCATCATACAAGTCTCCCATCACACATGTCTGCCATCACACAAGTCTGCCATCACACAGGTCTGTCATAACACAAGTCTCCCATCACACGAGTCTGCCATCACACAAGTCTGCCATCACACGAGTCTGCCATCACACAAGTCTGCCATCACACAAGTCTGCCATCACACAGGTCTGCCATCACACAGGTCTGCCATCACACACGTCTGCCATCGCACACGTCTGCCATCACACAAGTCTGCCATCACACAGGTCTGCCATCACACAGGTCTGTCATCACACAAGTCTGCCATCACACAAGTCTGCCATCACACACGTCTGCCATCACACACGTCTGCCATCACACAAGTCTGTCATAACACAAGTCTCCCATCACACGAGTCTGCCATCACACAAGTCTCCCATCACACGAGTCTGCCATCACACAAGTCTGCCATCACACGAGTCTGCCATCACACAAGTCTGCCATCACACAAGTCTGCCATCACACAGGTCTGCCATCACACAGGTCTGCCATCACACACGTCTGCCATCACACACGTCTGCCATCACACAAGTCTGCCATCACACAGGTCTGCCATCACACAGGTCTGTCATCACACAAGTCTGCCATCACACAAGTCTGCCATCACACACGTCTGCCATCACACACGTCTGCCATCACACAAGTCTGCCATCACACGAGTCTGCCATCACACAAGTCTGCCATCACACAGGTCTGCCATCAATCAGGTCTGCCATCACACAGGTCTGCCATCACACAGGTCTGTCATCACACAAGTCTGCCGTCACACAGGTCTGCCATCACACAAGTCTGCCATCACACAGGTCTGCCATCAAACAAGTCTGCCATCACATAGGTCTGCCATCACACAAGTCTGCCATCACACAAGTCTGCCATCACACAAGTGTGCCATCACACAGGTCTGCCATCACACAAGTCTGCCATCACACTGCTTTGCCATCACACAGGTTTGCCATCACACGAGTCTGCCATCACACAAGTCTGCCATCACACAAGTCTGCCATCACACAGGTCTGCCATCACACAGGTCTGCCATCACACAGGTCTGCCATCACACAGGTCTGCCATCACACAGGTCTGCCATCACACAGGTCTGCCATCACACAGGTCTGCCATCACACAGGTCTGCCATCACACAGGTCTGCCATCACACAGGTCTGCCATCACACAGGTCTGCCATCACACAAGTCTGCCATCACACAAGTCTGCCATCACACAAGTCTGCCATAACACAGGTCTGCCATCACACAGGTCTGCCATCACACAAGTTTGCCATCACACAAGTCTGCCATCACACAAGTCTGCCATCACACAGGTCTGCCATCACACAGGTCTGCCATCACACAAGTCTGCCGTCACACAAGTCTGCCATCACACAAGTCTGCCATCACACAGGTCTGCCATCACACAGGTCTGCCATCACACAGGTCTGCCATCACACAAGTCTGCCATCACACAAGTCTGCCATCACACAAGTCTGCCATCACACAAGTCTGCCATCACACAAGTCTGCCATCACACAAGTCTGCCATCACACAAGTCTGCCATCACACAAGTCTGCCATCACACAAGCCTGCCATCACACAAGTCTGCCATCACACAAGTCTGCCATCACACAAGTCTGCAATCACACAAGCCTGCCATCACACAATTCTGCCATCACACAAGTCTGCCATCACACAAGTCTGCCATCACACAAGTCTGCCATCACACAAGTCTGCCATCACACAAGTCTGCCATCACACAAGTCTGCCATCACACAAGTCTGCCATCACACAAGTCTGCTATCACACAAGTCTGCCATCACACAGGTCTGCCATCACACAGGTCTGCCATCACACAAGTCTGCCATCACACAAGTCTGCCATCACACAGGTCTGCCATCACACAAGTCTGCCATCACACAAGTCTGCCATCACACAAGTCTGCCATCACACAAGCCTTCCATCACACAGGTCTGCCGTCACACAGGTCTGCCATCACACAAGTCTGCCATCACACAAGTCTGCCATCACACAAGTCTGCCATCACACAAGTCTGCCATCACACAGGTCTGCCGTCACACAGGTCTGCCATCACCCAAGTCTGCCATCACACAAGTCTGCCATCACACAAGTCTGCCATCACACAAGTCTGCCATCACACAAGTCTGCCATCACACAGGTCTGCCATCACACAAGTCTGCCATCACACAAGTCTGCCATCACACAGGTCTGCCATCACACAAGTCTGCCATCACACAAGTCTGCCATCACACAAGTCTGCCATCACACAGGTCTGCCATCACACAGGTCTGCCATCACACAGGTCTGCCATCACACAGGTCTGCCATCACACAGGTCTGCCATCACACAGGTCTGCCATCACACAAGTCTGCCATCACACAAGTCTGCCATCACACAGGTCTGCCATCACACAGGTCTGCCATCACACAGGTCTGCCCTCACACAGGTCTGCCATCCCTTATACAACATAGTAACTCTTCACGTTTATTTGGTATATAAAGGACCTGCCTAGTATTGGCCAACAGGCCTACTGCAGTGTTCCTCCTTTATGTTCTAATATTTCTCAATGATTGGAATTTCCTTCATCATTTTGCGTATCACTCGTTATTTTGTATAACGCTCGTTATTTGGTATAACGCTCGTTATTTAGTATAACGCTCGTTATTTGTTATAACGCTCGTTATTTGGTATAACACTCGTTATTTGGTATAACACTCGTTATTTGGTATAACACTCGTTATTTGGTATAACACTCGTTATTTGGTATAACACTCGTTATTTGTTATAACGCTCGTTATAACGCTCGTTATTTGGTATAACACTCGTTATTTGGTATAACACTCGTTATTTGGTATAACACTCGTTATTTGGTATAACGCTCGTTATTTGGTATAACACTCGTTATTTGGTATAACACTCGTTATTTGGTATAACGCTCGTTATTTGGTATAACACTCGTTATTTGGTATAACACTCGTTATTTGGTATAACGCTCGTTATTTGGTATAACACTCGTTATTTGGTATAACACTCGTTATTTGGTATAACACTCGTTATTTGGTATAACACTCGTTATTTGGTATAACACTCGTTATTTGGTATAACGCTCGTTATTTGGTATAACACTCGTTATTTGGTATAACACTCGTTATTTGGTATAACACTCGTTATTTGGTATAACGCTCGTTATTTGGTATAACGCTCGTTATTTGGTATAACGCTCGTTATTTGGTATAACACTCGTTGCTTGTTTTAACACTCGTTTGGTATATCACTCATTATTTGGTATACTCATTATGATGTGAATCACTTATCAGGTCTCCTGAGCTTAATTTTGGTATATTTTTGGCAGTCATTATACATCGTTTCACATTAGTATTTTCATTTTTTAGTAATTTAAATTGCTCTTCATTGATAAAAATTTTTATTCCCATAAAATAGCAGCTCGGGGCTTATCGATATATTCTAATATGCT
The DNA here is from genome assembly GCF_038502225.1 of Cherax quadricarinatus. Lineage (NCBI taxonomy): Eukaryota > Metazoa > Arthropoda > Malacostraca > Decapoda > Parastacidae > Cherax > Cherax quadricarinatus. The sequence continues at coordinate 32,096,281 of NC_091302.1, read as the reverse complement.
AAAATTCATAACCAGAGATCATATATTTTTTTTTTTTTCAGAATATGCAATTTTGGATTTGTAATCACAGAATCACCATGCAAATGTACAGAATCAATATTCCAACTATTGAATTGTTTCCTGAATTTTATTGTTCGATTTGTATTACATTACTGTATGAATGAATGATTATTGCAGAATGTAGTGAAGGCTGATGATGATTTTTTTTATTTATCATCAGTATTATAAAGGGAATTGTGTGGTTGTATGTTGGAAATTGTGTGTTCGTGTTACTTGATAACTGTTTCTTTCTATGTTATTTGGGGATTGTGTTTGTGTGTGTACTCACCTAGGTCCTCTCTCTCCTTGCTCCATGAGCTTTATCATACCTCGTCTTAAAGTTATGTATGATTCCTGAGGACCTAGTAGCGTTCATTGAAGAGGCGGGGCCAGGAGCTGAGTCTCGACCCTTGCAACTATAATTAGGTGAGTACACACAAACACAATCCCCAAATGTGTATGTTTGGGTGTTTGTTCCTTGGGTTCCTCCATGAAAAATATGTTTGTTTAATATCACAACTTGCAAAGGCAACTGCTCAAAAAGAAATTTCTCGCTTATCTGCCAGCAAAAATTTATATGTTATATATATTGATGAATAAGGACATACATAAAAACATATGGATGGAGGAACACTGCAGTGGGCTTACTGGCCCATACAAGGAAAGTCCTTATGAAAACCAGCAATTGCAACCCACCCACTTGTCCAATCTTTTCCCAAAGTTTCCCAAGAATTAGCAGGATAAGCAGGAGTCTACTGGCAGGGCTGTATCTGCTCCCTAGATAATAATGATAGGCACTGTTGACTTAGGCAAAGATTTAACAATTGGGCGTCTAAATTGCAAACGGAATTGCTGTGCCATCCGAATGGCACTGAAGTTAGCTTATGACCCCGAACATGACTATAATTTTTACTGATTCTGTCATCACTTAAGGTTCTTGATTCACATAATGACTAACATGCACATTGCAGATACCACATATAGATACTCAAAAATCGGGGAAAAAGGAATTAATGTACAATTGTTGTGGATTCCATCACGTATTGGAACACTTCTGCATGATAAAGCTGGTTAATTAGCGAGAAAAAAGTACCCTTAATGCAAATGTAAAGTTTAACTTTGTTGTGTCTGTGTCTAGCATTAGGAATAATGAAACTAAATAAACCATACCACGGGCGGGGATAGAACCCGCGATCAGAGAGTCTCAAAACTCCAGACTGTCGCGTTTGTTGGTTTGTTTGCAATCGTGTCATTACGATTTCGTGAGTGATGAAACTAAATGTTATAGGAATGTAATTAGGAGCCTGATTAGATCTATTATCCCCTAGGTTTATACCATTATCCCCTATAACATGCGTCGAAAAGTACGCTTATGGAACAACTTGCAATGTGAACAGACTGACTGATGCTGTACAAGGCAGGCTTAGGTAAAGGACATTTATTAAAGGTAACATCTGGCCACGAGTGCCTTCATCAGTCCTAATACTAAAGAAGCCACTCGCGGCGAAACGTTTCCTTTATTAAATGTCCTGAACTGTATATAAATGCCTTTTTTAACATCTTGTCGGTATAACCATACCATTTCTCAGCCAGGTAGTTTGGCAGACACAAAGATGATGATCAAACCAAATGCAAATTATATGGTCAACCATGTGCTTACTTTCTTTAACACTGTCTGCTTTATTGTCCACTTACTGAGGAACAGAGAGATAGTATAAAAACTATGTGATATGTCAAGATATCTTATTAATGAAAAAGTCAGACTAAGCAAATTTCCCAAATTTGCTTGCAACAGATAAGTGAACTGTATATCTAAATCCAGATGTACTTCTATAAAGCCCCTTTTGGGGCCTAGTTCGTAGGTCTTTTGTGTATCCATATGTTCTTGCGCTACCGTCCACAGGATGGATATGGGGTGCACAATAAATTAGCCACTTCGGTGGCAAAATCTCAATCTTACTTGGGGATTGTGTTTGTGAGTATGCTACTCGGGATTGTATGTGTGTATATTGTTTTGTGATTGTGTTTGTGTATGTTACTTTGTGTATGTTACTCGCATAATAGTACACGCTCAGACTTCGTCTCCAGTGGTTGAGCTTAGCTCTTGAGCTCCCTTTTGTTGAGCTTTGTTTTGTTAACCTTTGAAAATATATGTAAATGAGCGAGCGGGCGTGCGTGTGCGTGTGCGTGTGTGCGCGTGTGCGTGTGTGCGTGTGTGCGTGTGTGCGTGTGCGCGTGTGTGCGTGTGTGCGTGTGTGTGTGTGTACTCACCTAGTTGTGGATACAGGAGTTTGCTGCAAGCAACAGCGTTCACAGATTCTTGAACCTGTCAACTGTTTCTTCGTTCTCATAGTTAAGCCCAAAAGTGATAGTTTAATTATTGTCGTTGTTGTTACTGGGGAAGAAAAAACAGAATAACAGTCTGTGAAGAGAACTTTGAAAAAGCCATTGAATATCCACGCACTCTGCCCCAGGCCTAGACTCGTGGAATTCTGTGTTCATCAAGAACTGCAAGAAACCCCATCGCGTGATTTATGTATGGAGAGGGAGCCTTGATACAAGGGTTATCCCACAGTCGCTAAAAATAACGGATATAGCCCCATTCCACGATAGTGTCAGTAAAGCAATAGCAAAGAATTATAGACCAATAGTCCTAACGTCCTAGATCATCCTAGGTTCAGAGCAGGTCGCTCCTGCCTCTCGCAACTACTGGACCATTATGACATGGTCTTGGATGCACTGGAGGACAAACAGAATGCAGATAAATAACAAAAAGGCACAATACCGTGACTGGAACGATACACAAATAACCCGCACATAAAAGACAGAAGCTTACGACGACGTTTCGGTCCGACTTGGACCATTGACAAAGTCACACTAACAGGGGAGGAGCAGGACGGCTATATATAGGCAGGAAGAGGTGGAGGTAGTAGTAGTAGTAGTAGTAGTAGTAGTAGTACAAGAATTGTATATAATACCGACAGGATGAAATGACACACGCACAACACCCGGGCATCCTCACCGTAGACGTTTCGCCATCCAGCCAGCCACTGGATTAGATTAGACACATGTGCGGCGTCTGGTTGTCTTTGTTGTGGACGTTTCGCCATCCAGTGGCTGGCTGGATGGCGAAACGTCTACGGTGAGGATGCCCGGGTGTTGTGCGTGTGTCATTTCATCCTGTCGGTATTATATACAATTCTTGTACTACTACTACTACTACTACTACTACTACTACTACCACTACTACTACCTCCACCTCTTCCTGCCTATATATAGCCGTCCTGCTCCTCCCCTGTTAGTGTGACTTTGTCAATGGTCCAAGTCGGACCGAAACGTCGTCGTAAGCTTCTGTCTTTTATGTGCGGGTTATTTGTGTATAGAATGCAGATGTAGTATACACTATTTGCCAGCATGTTTGTAACTTTATCGTATTCAATCTTCAATTCTGGCGGATAATGCAGCCATATTTTATAAGTCTGTATGCTTAAAAGTGTGTATTTCAAAGTTCAGTCTCCCGGAGAGTAGGCCCCCATTTATCACAACTGCATCTCGGCATAACACACAGTCTTTGCAAAAACCTTCGACAAATGGGATCACGGTGTAACAGTGCACAAAATGCATGCTGCAGGAATAATTGGAAAAGTGGGTAGATGGATTTTTATCTTTCTAGCCAATAGAACACAAGGAGTAATAGTAAACAGAGTTAAGTCAGAAGCTGCCACAGTGAAAAGTTCTGTTCCACAAGCCACAGTACTCACTCTCAACCTTTTCCTCATTCTTATATCTGACATACAGGGAAATGTAAATCAAATCACTGCGTCTTCCTATGCAGACGATACTAAAATCTGCATGTCATCCATTGAGGACACTGGAAATCTTCAAACAGATATAGGCCAAGTCTTTCAATAGGCCGCAGAAAAAAATTGACGTTTAATGAGAACAAATTCCAGCTGATCCTAATTAAGTCACTTGTTCTGTGTAGGCTGGAATACTGCCGTACACTAACAGCCCCTTTCAAGGCCCATGAAATTACAGATCTGTACAATATATAGCTTCACGTACGTGTAAATTCAGAAAAGCACATCATTTACTGGGAACATTTGAAGGCCTTAGACTTGTACTCCTCGGAACGCAGGCGAGAAAGGTAAATCATAATTTACACCTGGAAAATTGTAGAGAGACTCATCTCAAATCTGCACACATTAAGCACTCCGTATGAAAGTAATACACTCAGCAGACGGTGCAACATACACCTCCCCCCCCCCATAAAAAGCAGAGGTGCCTTGAGTACAATGAGAGAAAACACGGTAAGTATCAGGGGTGTAAGGCTGTTCAACAATCTGAAGTCATACATAAGGGGATTACCAATAGACCCCTGCCTATCTTCAAGAGGGAACTTGACAGATATCCAACGTACGAACCACAGCCCGGATGGTCAGTGTGTGACCATCCGGGCTGTGGTTCGTACGTTGGATTGCGTGTGGCCAGCAGTAACAGCCTGGTTGATCATGTCCCGATTCACCGTGACGCCTGGTCAAGGACCGGGCTACAGGGGTGTTGACTCCTGGAAAACTCTCCAGGTATACTCCAGGTAGACAGGCATCAGAATGGACAAGTGCAACAAGGATTACATAAGAATCATTACTGGGATCACCGCTGTTTCTGGTGTATGTAAACGACGCCTCACTACCCAGTGGCCGATGTATCACTGCTTGCAGATGAGAAGTTAACGAGGAGAATAAAACCTCCCCACGCACGCTAGACGGAGGGAGAGATTCAGAGAAACTAACCGAAGTATAGTTCTGGAGGTACCTAGTAGAGTGGCAGCACTCTGGAGGAGTCCCTCCATTACAGGTCACTCAACTCTCCCTCCACCCAGCAGGTGACACATCCTGGAGGCAGTAAGAGCCACAAGGAACATCAACATCAGCCAACTATTGGCAGTTCGTGAACTCTGATGACAATGTACCATTGAGGGTTCACGGAGTTGTGACCGGAACTGACACTTGACCTGGCACTCAAGCTGTCGTACTTGTGACACTGCTTGGGATATAGACTGGGATTATTTAGATCGTGCCTTTGGCATAGACTAATTTTAGATTGTGCCCTTGGCATAGACTGGGATTATTTCGATTGTCTCTTTTGCATAGTCTGGGACTGACTCACGAAATCGTAATGGCACGGTTAGACTGTGATTATTTAGACTGTGCCTTTGGCATAGACTGGGATTATTAGGATTGTGCTTGGGTTAATGACTGGGATTAAGATTGTGCTCGAAGTTTAAATATGGATTCTCAGAACTGTGTATTTGTTATTGACTGAGATGTTTAACATTGTGCTTGAGGTGTAGAGTGGAATTGTTAGAATTGTGCTTGGGATATAGCTCAGGTACATGCCTGTTATATACATTAGGATTGTTAGGATTGTACTCGAGATATAGACTAGCATAGCTGGGGTAGATAAGATAGTGATTAGGATAATGAGATATCTGTAAGAGCTAGGATAGAACTGGGATACCTGAAATAGTTACAGTAGGGGCGAAGAGAAGACTGGGATACCTAAGATATATACAGCCAGAAATGGTTTAGTTAAGGATAACCTTGAACTGGTATGCATGTGTATTATATATATATATATATATATATTATATATATTATATATATATATATATATTATATATATTATATATATATATATTATATATATTCTCCATGGGGAAGTGGAACAGAATTCTTCCTCCGTAAGCCATGCGTGTTGTAAGAGGCGACTAAAATGCCGGGAGCAAGGGGTTAGTAACCCCTTCTCCCATATAAATTGCTAAATTTAAGAGAAACTTTCGTTTTTCTTTTTGGGCCACCCTGCCTTGGTGGGATATGGCCGGTGTGTTGAAAGAAAGAAAAGATATATATATATATATATATATATATATATATATATATATATATATATATATATATATATATATATATATATTGTAACTACGAATAAGTGTCATTTAATCAAGAACAACGCTGTGACTAGCCGAGGATTTGAACCCGTGTTGTTTTAGCCCGCCTCATGGTGAGTGAAAATTCCACAACGCTCTAACCCACGGGACCATGGGTTAGAGATCAATCAATGTACTTCCCAACTTCAGAACTGCAACATCACCTATTCATCAGATTTCAGGCACTGTAATTCTCACCCTAAGGCCAACAACATTTCCACCCAACCTTCAGAATGACAAGCACTGTACTGTGCATCCCACTTCCAGAACTGCAAAATCCCCGCTCGTCCTCAGGACGCAGACACCCTACTTCACTCTAGGAGTTATTCATACGACAAAATATATATTTCACGTCACATTCTATAATTCGGTGTATAATTTAGTTTCACATTATTTCAAAATTCGTGTGTCAGATATCCTATTCTATAAGACAGATCCAGCCAGTTATATTTCACAGGTTATAATCCCATGTTCCAAGCATATAATTAATTTTATACAATTATGATCAAGATTATGCGTTACAAAATTTATTTGTAACATTTATGAAACAAAAATAAACGAACCAAAACTAGAAATAAAATAATAATAAAAGCAACAAAATTGATAAGAATAACTAGACGCGTTTCGGTTGTGTTTTGATTAGAGGGCAGCAACCAGAGCTCTTAGTTCCTCAAAACTCAAGAGGCAGAGGAGCCACAGCTCATCCTCCTCTAGAGACCTAAGAGCTGTAGCTCGACTCCCTACAGAGGTTCAGGAACTGGAGATAAGCCCCCTTCAAGAGCCCCAAGAGCCTTAGGTCAACATTTTCCTCAAGTGTGACCCCTGCTGCTCTACACCTTCCAAGTGTCAAGTTGCTGTGGATCAACACTCTTCTGGGTTCTAGGAGCTGCAACTCAATCATATTAATAATTAGATGTGTCTTAGTCGTCGAGTGATCCAAGATAAGTATTCCCATTCTCTTAGAGCCTCAGCCCCCTCCCCCCCCCCACATCACTGTACGCCAGTGGCGCAGCAGTTGTGCATCAAACCCGCCAAGAGGCAAAGAAGCTGCAGCTCAACTTCCTTTAGAGTTCTAGCAGCTGGATAAGCACTAACCCGGTTAACGGATAGTCAGAACCCATGGTTAAGTGATGTGAGATTAGACTAAAAACTATCAGTGTGGTCATAGTGGGGCCCACGCTAATCTTCCCATGATAAAGAAATAAATCTAGTAGGATGCATTTTATGATAGCGGCATGGTACAGTGGGTAATGCTCTGGCCTGCGATACTAGAAGCCATGGCGAGCACTGGCTCGCCATGGCTTCTAGCATCGCCCATTCTGTGGGTTGTTTACAATCGTGTTAATCACAATTTCGCGAACCTTGTGTATATTTGTGACTTTGTAACTTGATCCCCATGATAGCTTGTGCGACCGAACTTTGTTACGGGCTTCCTTGCACCCAACACAAGGTCTCGCCCTGCAATACGATCCAAAATTTTTATCTTGGGGCGATGCCCCACGGGAGAAGCCCATTTTTTTTGGTAGCACCATGTCAAGCGTCACATCAGTTAAAGTCCTTTTTTTAAGACTGTTTTCAAGAACGTGTGAGGCGTTCGCAAATTACAATTTGAGGGTTGAGTAAATAATACTTATAAAGGCCCATGCGATTATATTTATACCTTTTAAATGCCCACTTGCTTCTAAATTTATCTTCTACTGTCTTGCCCTTGCCACAGAGAGAACCTAACTGCACTGAGCTTGCCCCAGAGCGAGCGTAACTGCCTTGCCGTTGCCCCAGAGAGAGGGCAAGAGGGGAGAGAAGCAATAAGTTAGGGTGTGAGCACTCAACACCAATATTTCCTCCCCTCGCTGCAGACTAACACTTCAGTACTTGTATTAGAGGAGAGTATGACACTACTAAGTCTCGTCCTGGACAGGACTTGGTCAAGTCCATTACCTTTCAAAATCAACACCAGTTGCCTCCATATATTTCCGCTTTAAAGTGAGTGCACTCCTGAGCGAAACGTTGCAGTAATGTTTCTTTTCCCTGATACGTTGATACACTACCTGCTAGGTTGTGCCATGCTTCAAGTTTTTATATTAGAGCATCACACAAACACCTGTACTTCTCTCACACACACTCTCGCTCACACACACACACACACACACACACACACACTCACACACACGCACACACACGCACACACGCACACACACACACACACACGCACACACACACACACACGCACACACACACACACACACACACGCACACACGCACACACACACACACACACACACACACACACACCACTGACCTGAACCCCGTATCTAGACGACGTGAAACTAATGAGAAGACAAGCGCACGAGGACCAGGAAAGGCTACAAATGGATCTAGATAGGCTACAAGCCTGGTCTGACTAATGGTTCCTGGAGTTTAACCCTACCAGGTGCAAAGTTATGAAGTTTGGGGAAGGACAGAGAAGACTGCAGACGGAGTGCAGGCTCGGGGGAAAAAGTAAGCAGACCTTTTTCCAGGAGAAGGATCTAGGAGTATCTTACCAAGCATATCCCCTGAGGCGCACATTAACCAAATAACTGATGCAATAAACGGACTCCTGACAAAAGCAAGAGTAGCTTGTAGTCATCTAAGGAGTCATTCACGACACTGTACACCGTGTACGTCAGGCTCATAACGGAGTCTGCAACACCAGTATGGAACCCACACGTGGTTCAAGAAGTTGGAGATCGTGCAGAGGTTTGCAACGAGATTAGTCCCAGAGCGAAGAAGAGGTTAAAGGAACTCAACCTGATGATACTGGAGGACGGAAGGACTAGGGGGCGATATGATAACGATGGTTAAAATGCTGAGAGAAATTGAAGAAGGTGAAGGACAATAAATTTCAGAGACAGGCAATAGGAACAAAAGGGCACAACTGGAAGTTACAAACTGGGATGACTCATAGGGACATTAGAAGTATTCTTCAGCCTTAGAGTTGTCAGGCAATGAAACAATCTATCGAGTAAAATGGTGGAGGCAGGATCCATACATAACTTTAAGAGCCTTCCTGTACCTCTTCTTAAAGCCAGGTACGGACCTAATAGCTACCAGCGAAGTCAGAGCCAGGAGCTGTGACGCGACCCCTGCAACCATATATAGATGAGTATAATTAGGCAAGGACACATCCACCACCTGCAGCCTCGCCTGGCTTGTGTCTTTATCTTACTCTTAGTCTCTTTACGCAAATTTTCATTCATTATTATTATTATTATTATAAAATATTAGGTATCCTAGATGGAAGAGTTAGATAGTGGCTTCTAGATTTTTCTTCCACAAAGATTTTCGTTTATAAGCTGAAAACGTCTCTCCCTGTCAACTTAAAAATTTCAAAGACTGTTGTGCTGTAATCATGGGAAGGTTCTTGTAATTATTAGCACGTGCAGGCGCCCTCTACTCAGTTTGTATACACCATTTCAGATTTTAATTTCTGTGTTTTAACTTGAGAACGCCTCTTCTGATTGGCTTGAACCTTTCAAAACTGGAGAGCGTTGAAAAAATAAGTGTGCAGATGCCAGTTTGCTAATTTTATTTTCAAAATAGTTTATTTTCTGTGAAATATATTGAGCATTCTTCAAGCGTTAATGACTGATGCTTCATACAAGGTAATGATTCCCTTTAATTCCAGAATGTGTTTGTGCAAATTAACAAACATGTTAACATATAAAAAAAAGAACTTGACACTGTTGGAATCCGGGTGATAGCTGGGGAATGCCTCATCTGGTCGACTTGTAACTTTTCATGCCAAAGTGCATTCATCAGCGGAAGGTTTGAGGTGCTATTTTGCTCCTAAAGTCTTAATTGTGATAAAGATTTCCATTCAATGATTGAGAATATTTTTCCTGTCTTCAAACTATGAGCATCTGATGCATTTTATGAAATGGATAATAACCTACAGTTTTAGGTTGTAAAGATACAACTTCACAAAAAAACACCAACTTAGCTAAAAAAAAAAAACAAAGAAAAACTACGATGGTATAACAGGATAATGCCTCATCCAGTCTGTTTCAAACTTTTAACGTGTGTGGCACTTTGCTTGCCTTCGTAGTCATGTTTTCCTAATAAATGTTTTGTTTCAGTATTATATGCACTCTTCTGGACCACTAAAAAAAATAATCTATTAATTTGGAAAGTTAAACACAGACTTAAAATATTTGAATTGTACACCATGCAAATTTTTAAAAAAATCCTTTAGCCATTTAAGAGTTATTAATTCTTACATAGAGTCTACAACAAATATTAAAAGTTAAGTTGATTTTTTTTTCACACAGCTATAGTCTACAATGTGTCGTTTTACAGGAGAATAACTTAGGAGAGTTTCATGAAGATCGGACTGGTAGTCTGAGACAATCTGAAATACATTTTGAGTTGCACAACAACAGTGACTCTTCCAGACGCCTCCATCAACAACAGTGACTCTTCCAGACGCCTCCACCAACAACAGTGACTCTTCCAGACGCCTCCATCAACAACAGTGACTCTTCCAGACGCCTCCATCAACAACAGTGACTCTTCCAGACGCCTCCACCAACAACAGTGACTCTTTCAGACGCCTCCACCAACAACAGTGACACTTCCAGACGCCTCCATCAACAACAGTGACTCTTCCAGACGCCTCCACCAACAACAGTGACACTTCTAGACGCCTCCATCAACAACAGTGACACTTCCAGACGCCTCCATCAACAACAGTGACTCTTGCAGACGCCTCCATCAACAACAGTGACTCTTGCAGACGCCTCCATCAACAACAGTGACTCTTGCAGACGCCTCCATCAACAACAGTGACTCTTGCAGACGCCTCCACCAACAACAGTGACTCTTGCAGACGCCTCCATCAACAACAGTGACTCTTGCAGACGCCTCCATCAACAACAGTGACACTTCCAGACGCCTCCACCAACAGTGACCCTTGCAGACGCCTCCATCAACAACAGTGGCACCTCCGGATGCTTCCATCAACACCAAAAACAAGCGATGAGACAATACCAATTTTTTGCAGATATCAATACACAATTTTCGACCAATTACGATATTATTACACAGTGGTTATTAAATAAGACAGGAAGTTTAAATATTAAATAACTTAATTTCTCTGAGAAGATTATGTCATTACTTATTACTTAGTCTGTAGTGTTAGTTACTGGTTGTCAAAGGTACTTGTCGATAGTGTATGTATCCACCTATTTGTACTCATTTGTGGTTGCAAGGGTCGATTTGCAGCTCCTGGCCCAGCCTCTCTGCTGGTCGCTACTAGGTCCGCTATCTCCCTGCTCCAAGAGCCTTATCGTAACTCTCCTTAAAGTTATGCATGGATTCTGTCTCCACTACATCACTCTCCCGACTGTTCCACTTCCTGTCAATTCTAAGACTGAAGAAATAGTTCCTAGCATTCCTGTGACTCATCTGCGTTTTCACCTTTCAGTTGTGACCCCTTTGTTGCTGTGTCCAATCTCTGAAACATTCTGTCCCTATCCACTCTGGTAATTCCTCTCAGTTTATTAAATAGAGTAATCATGTCTTCCCTATCCCTCCTGTCCTCCAGTGTCGCAAGGTTAATTTTCATAATCTCTCCTCATAGGACATACACCTTAGGTCCAATATGGGTCTCATTTACTCGACGCAGTGTCTTGAATGACTCCTTAGATATCGAAACGCTACTTTTAGATTTGCCAGGCGCCCGTATGCTGTAGCAGTTATTTGGTTGATGTGCGCCTCAGGAGATATGCTCTGTGTATTTCTTGTGTTTGTGTAACCCTCACAATCGTGAGAGAGTGTTAATTATAATATCTTTTGCACATACGTAACATTAATATTTCTTGGAGGTATCTGCTGTTTTTTCACCGATATCATAAAAATGGTCGATATCTGCCGATACCATTACCGATACTTTGGTACAATCGCACGCATCCATGAACATTAATAATCCCTCCAGAGGCTTCCTTGAACACCAGACTTAACTTAGAAACATCACCTAACCTAATGAAATTTTTGTAGATCAAGTCTTCTAAATGTAACGTAGATTAATTTACGTTTATTTAACCTATCTTAAAATCAATATATATATAATTTGTGACATCCATATTTCTCCTCCTCCTCCTCCTCCTCCTCCGTTCCTCCTTCCTTTCCTCTGTCTCCTGTGCATTATTTCTCTCGCCACAGCTGTGGGATGATGAAAATATCTTCATAAATATTCCAGTTCTTCTGCGTATGTGACAGGTCATCCTTAGAGATGGTAATTCCCAAGTGATAGTAACTCCAGCTCTGCTGGAAGTAAACCTCTGAAGCTGCCGTAGCTGACGAACTCTCTCTGGAATACTGGACGAAATTCTCATTCTTTTACTGAAGTCTCCCAGCTCAGGTTGACACTACTAAAGTCTCCCAGTTCAGGCTCACACTACTGAAGTCTCCCAGCTCAGGTTGACACTACTAAAGTCTCCCAGTTCACGCTCACACTACTGAAGTCTCCCATCTGGAGCTAATAGACTCCAACACCTAGTATGGGCACCACGCTGCATGGTACAATACAACATGGGAACATAGCTTTTGTTACCACTGTGTAATTATCATAATGAATAGTGAAGCAGCACCCTGCGAATGTATTAAATTTTGTTAATTGTTTTCTGTAACGTCGTGTAATATCTCGTATCTTAATTATCTTGTGCGTCACGTAATATCTTGTAACATATTGTTACGTCTTGTAATAATTCTGTCATATCTTTTACATAATAGCAAACTGTAACGTCTTGTAGCGTAATATAACATCCCATATCATCTTGTAACGTCATATAATGTCTCATATCATCTTGTAACGTCATATAACGTCCCATATCATCTTGTAACGTTATATAACGTCCCGTACCATCATGTAATGTTCTACAACGTCCCGTATTATCTAATAACATCCTATAACGTCCCAGATCATCTTGCGACGTCTAATAACGTCCTGTAACGTCATTTAGTATTTTGTAATGTACTGTAACGCCTGAAGCTTTGTTATTTAATCTATTATTTTCATCCCAGGAGATCATGAACCTTTGTGTCACACACTTTGATCTCCTCTCATTTTTCACCCATTCTTGCCATTCCTTTATCTGTTACCTTGCCCTTCTCTGTTACCACTCCTGTCTCTGTTACCACTCCTGTCTCTGTTACCACTCCTGTCTCTGTTACCACTCCTGTCTCTGTTACCACTCCTGTCTCTGTTACCACTCCTGTCTCTGTTACCACTCCTGTCTCTGTTACCACTCCTGTCTCTGTTACCACTCCTGTCTCTGTTGCAGCTCATTCTCTGTTGTAACTTTCTTCTTCTCGTTGTAACTTTCTTCTCTGCTGCAATTCCCTTCTCTGTTGCAATCAGACTCTGTTCTAATCAGCCTCTGTTGCAATCAGCCTCTGTTGCAATCAAATTCTGCTGCAATCAGCCTCTGTTGCAACTCCCTGCTCAGTTTTAACTCCCTGCTCTGTTGCAACTCCCTGCTCTGTTGCAACTCCCTGCTCTGTTGCAACTCCCTGCTCTGTTGCAACTCCCTGCTCTGTTGCAACTCCCTGCTCTGTTGCAACTCCCTGCTCTGTTGCAACTCCCTGCTCTGTTGCAACTCCCTGCTCTGTTGCAACTCACTTCTCTGTTGCAGCCACTAACAGCCTGAGTGGTAAAAGATAAGGACGCTAGCAGTGGACGGAGGCTCGAGCCTACAATCTATACGGTAAGTGACCAGAAAGACTTTAGTGCGTAAGTAAGTAAGTAATAATAATAATAATAATAATAATAATAATAATAATAATAATAATAATCTCATTAATGGCTAATAATAATAAAGGCAGTAATTAAAAATAATAATAATCATGGTATTAATTAATAATAATAATGATGACATTAATAACAATAATAATATAATAATAATGACATTAATAACAATAATAATTTAATAATAATGACATTAATAACAATAATAATTTAATAATAATGGCATTAACAACAACAATAATTATAATTACCACTTCTACTACTAATAATAATGACATTAATAACAATGCAAATAATAATTTACTACTACTACTACTACTATTACTAGTGCTACTACTAATAATAATAATTTAATAATAATGATAATCGTTTCCTCCTTGAGAACCTTTAACACAGTTACTTGTTATTAAGTTTTATTATTCTGGCTTGATCTGTCACACGAGCTTCCCTTTACCACCCTGGCACAGCGCTGGGATCACAACCGAATGAACCCGAGTTCAGTTTCCGGGCTTGGCGTGACGCGTGGGTAATTTTTGTTTCTTTGCTGCAGCAGTGTACACCTTGAAGTAAACAGGTTCCTGAGGGATGATAGTATACCCTGGATAGTACTGGATTATGACACGAGCCGAGGTAGGATAAGAGCATCCTGGGGGAAGGTGGGTTGTGTACCTTGGATAGGGGCGTGACGCGCCTGGCAACGCAGTGTCTCAGCAAATATGGATAACGTTGATATATGGACGACTGATATGTGTGTGTGTGTGTGTGTGTGTGTGTGTGTGTGTGTGTGGGGTGAGGAGCAGCAGTGATAACTGGGATCATTATAGCTCTCAGCTGTGACGGTCAACACTAAGGTCAGTGTCCAACAGCAGTTGTCACACTACTTAGTTACTGAGCTCTTGGTCTAAGGAACTGGATTTATACTCCACTGGATGACAACACTCATCTCCCAGCCTCCGGTGACATTCATGGTGTGCTCTAAACCCGCAAGATTCATAAGAATAGATTTCGTCAATAGAAAGTAGTCTCAACTGCTTGGATCAAGAGCGTCAAGGAACATGACCCAGGATCTGACCCCCTAAGAGTTTAGCTCTTTTCCTTGTATACGTATAATAATAACACTGGTGAGAGGTTATATATATATCTGGAGGGAGTCAGGTCCTCTTGAAACTTTACCAGCACTGTTAGGTCACGCGTCAGAGGCGCGGTAGGAGTGGGAGGAGGCAGGAGTGGGTGGAGGCAGGAGTGAGTGGAGGCAGGAGTGAGTGAAGGCAGGAGTGGGTGGAGGCAGGAGTTGGCGGAGGCAGGAGTTGGCGGAGGCAGGAGTTGGCGGAGGCAGGAGTTGGCGGAGGCAGGAGTTGGCGGAGGCAGGAGTGGGAGTAGGCAGGAGTGGGAGGAGGCAGGAGTGGGAGGAGGCAGGAACGGGAGGAGGCAGGAACGGGAGGAGGCAGGAGTGAGTGGAGGCAGGAGTGGGAGGAGGCAGGAGTGAGAGGAGGTGGGAGTGAGAGGAGGTAGGAGTGGGGAGGGGCGGGAGTGGGAAACTAGCTCTCTCCTCACCTCCACCCACACACAAAACTTTTATGCACACGCAGTCACAAGTCTAGGTATAACAGGACCACGAAGGTCTCCATGGAGTTAATGTCTGAAAAGATTAACAGGAATATTTAGCATTCTTTCTCGATCTATATAATGTACACACACACACACACACACACACACACACACACACACACACACACACACACAAGGTGTAACCTACAGCAAGTCGATGGATTCAAGACACTTACCAGAGATCTGTAAGACAGCGAATGCAGTTCCAATATTTACGAGACAGACGGGAAGTGTTAAACTACAGACCAGAATCACTGACATGCATGCTACGCAAGGTAATGGAAAATATAATCAGGAGAGTGGTGGAGCACTGGGAGACAGTGCATTCATAAACAATAAGCAGCACGGGTTCAGAGGTAGCAACGCTTGTCTCACATACCTGCTGGAGTTAGGTCACAAAGAAATAGGTGGACTGCATATTTTTGTACTGCAAGAAGGTAACTGAGACTGTTTTTGTTGTTTCTTCAGGGCATAGCAACCTCAGTGGTTGCAAACTGTATGATATTGACGTTTACTGGTTACTGCACTACACGTGCTTAGGCCCAACCAGGCATCCCGACTAACAAGGACATAGCTACTTGTTTCCCCTAACACCTCGACAAATGGCACCTACGATTAGCCCACAAGCGGGCGATGCACTCTACCTTGCAAGAAACTGGGACAAACATTTGAGGAATGGCAAGGAATGCGCTACGGAGAATAAAAAAATTTCTTTGTGGGAAAGAGGAAAAGTCTGATTGTCAGGGGTGTCAGAATCATTAACGCAACAAAAGGCGTTCTGCAGGGATTGATACTGGGACCTTAAAACTTTTTGCTAAATATGAATGACTTATGTGATGTAGCAGCGTAGATAGTGGTATTTCTGAATGTAGAAATTAAAGCACTTGAAATATCTTATTCATTTGACGGAAATAACACGAGTCAGTCTAGGTGAGGCATTCTATACCCTGAAAGGGAACGTCGTGAATTCTTTATTAGCAAAATTATTAGCGTACACAGTCCTAACCTCCATACAAATATTTAATGAATCACATAACCAAATAACTTCTTACTCAGCTATGCAAACAGTCCATTCATAAGGCTTCAGTATTAATTATTGCCGTTAGTCCCTGATGATGACATTTTGGTGGAAAAGTATTTAGAGGATTTTTAACTATATTTTCAATGTGAAATATCCAACTTCCACGTTATGAAAGACAATCTCAAACGAGCGAGCAGACAAAATGAAAAACAAGCCACAGAGGGGTGAAAACAACTAGCTCTAGGCCTTTCGAACTGCAACCCATGTCTCAGGAGCTATGTAATATTGCAATAGGCAAGAGTGGTTGGAAAAACTTAGAGGAAGGAAGTTCGTGTGAACATGGTCATGACTTCATGGTCCTAATCATTACGATAATGGTAAATTTATTACCGAAACATTGATTTATTCAACAATAAATACACTACGGTGCCCTTCACACCAACTCCAAAGCTGAGGGACTGATTACCTCATCTTTTTGTATATAGTTCTACTGTCTTCAAATGTCCTAGAATTTGTATTGATAAAGCCAGTGGATGGCGAAACGTCTACAATAAAGATACCCAGATGTTGCTTATGTGCCTAATTTTCAACTAGGGAAGTATCAGCAGGTAGCCCACACTTATCCTTGTAACTACTGAAGCATTAGCAGGTTGCTCACACTTACCCTTGTAATTACAAAATTATTCACAGGTAACTCACACATTGGGGAAGAAACTTCAGGGAAAGTTTCGATTCCTCTTCGACCATTATTAAGTCCCAACTGTTACAAATAAAGTACATAATACTTTATTTGCAACAGTTGGAAGGAGTTAAGCGTATGTTCAGGAAGTTTTGAACCAGGTGAGAAAATAATTGTTTCTTCCACTTTACCTAAATGGTAAAGTGGAGGAAACTGTTGTAGAAGACGTAGTAAGTCTGGGTGCCAGGGGTAAATGATTATGGTTTGCCTCTAACTGAGCTATGTATAGGAAAGAGGAAAAATAAGTACACGCCATAAGAAATAAAACTTAATGACAGGAGGTTCAAAGACTATGTACACAACCCGCACATAGGAGAGAGAAACTTTTAACAACATCTCGGTCCGAGTCGGATCTAAACGCCGTCACAAGTTTTATTCTCCTATGTGCGGGTTATTTGTGTATTGTTTCAGTCACAATATTATGCCTTTTATTCTTCTTAGTGTAGGAATTAGTAAATGAGAAGTTGAAAAGTAGACTCAAGATAGTACATGCTTTTAGAGAGGCGACAGATGTATCAAATTATTCAGTGGTAGCTACAGTGAGAGTAAGGGATATGTGGGGTACAAGGATAATGTCTTCAGCGGTTAACAGTGATGTGAAAGTTAAATTTAGTGAATAATGGGTTAAGTCAGAAGGGATGCTGCTCTCAAAGCAGTTCATAGAAACTTCCCTTCCCTCTATCCCTTCACTGAATCATGTTACAATGCGACTTCTAAACTATTGTTTGGGGACCATGTAATTGGCTCATATGAGGATGTGCAACATGGGGACCCTCTCGCCCCCTGTCTCTTCTGTCTGGTCATCAAGGAAGTCACAGAAGCACTCTCCAGTAAGCTCAATATCTGGTTCTTGGATGATGGTACCCTAGCTGGCATTATAGAATCCCTCCTAGAGGACATCAGAAAAATTAAACACATGGGAGAGAGCCTGGGCCTATCTTTAAACCTCACCAAATGTGAAACAGTTTCTACCAATCGACAGATCATCCAGAATATTAGCGCCGTTTTACTAGGAGCACGAGCCATTGATCCAGCCAACAGCACTCTCCTTAGTGCTTCTCTTGGGCCCAGTGCCATCGATCTGATCCTAGAAAAAAAAAACTCAGCCCTCAGGACGATGGAAGGCAGGATGAAAGACACATGATGCTTTCTACCTACTCACCAGGTGCCTGTCAATCCCAAAACTTACCTACTTCCTGAGATGCTCCCCAGCCTTCAGCAGCCTGAAGCTCAAGGAATATGACTCTCTTCTTAAGACCATGCTAGAGAATGTTTTGAATCTTTCCCTCGAAGATGGACAGTGGTTGCAAGCCTCATTTCCAGTCAGGCTTGGGGGGCTGGGAGTGCGCAAATCCTCCCAGATTGCCCTACAAGCTTTCCTATCCTCTTTCATAGCTTCAAATGAGTTAATAAAACAAATTCTTCCATATAACTTCAGTGACTCGGCAGGAATACAGGACCCTAGCTGTGCCAGTGCCATTACTGAATGGGAGACTCTTGCTGCTCCAGCACCAAAACCTAGTGCAGCACTGACCTACAGTCAAGCTGGGATGGCCCCATCGCTGAAAAGGTGCTTGCCAACATGCTTAGGGCTGTAACATCGGACAGGGAGACTGTCTTCAAGCTGTGAGTGCACATCACTCTGGGGACTTCCTCCAAACAGTTCCCATTTCGGCAATGGGAACAGGTATGGGCCCTAAGACCCTCCGTATTGCAGTGGCTCTGCGCCTTGCTGCCCCAATTCACACGGAATGCACGTGTATTTGCGGCGATGTGCAAGCCGACCAATATGGTCTACATGGTCTTAACTGTTCCAAAACCAAGGGCTGGCATGCAAGACACAATGAGGTCAACGACATCATAAAGAGAACCCTTGCTTCAGCTGAATGCCCAGCCGAGAGGGAGCCCCGATCACTAGCAGCCAACAATACCCACAACCCAGCAAACCGCCCCGACGGGATCACCATCTATCCTTGGAAGAATGGCAAGCTCTTAGCATGGGACTATACCTGTGTGTCCACACTGGCTGACACCTATATCCATCACAATGTCGGGCGACAGGGAGGAGCTGCTGACCACAGGGAGGAGTACAAGATCAGCAAGTACAGGGACATAATCCAACAGTATCAATCTGTCCCAGTGGGATCAGAGACCTTGGGATCATGGGGAAAAATGCCATACGTTTCCTTAAAGAATTGGGTTCCAGGCTCATCAACACCACCAGGGACCCAAGGGCAGCCACTTTCATGTTCCAGTCAGCCTGGCTATCCAGAGGGGAAATGCTTGCTGCATACTTAGCTCGCGTCCGGCTTCGGAGGAGCTGGAGGAAATTCATAATCTATGATATATTGTACCATTGTATTCATGTTTCTGTTTTCTGTAAATGTATTCTATTAATAAATTTTCCCATAAAATATATAATATAGGGGGTGGTAGGAGAAGAAAATATTCAAACAGCTCCGGGGAGAACCTTGAGTTTTCCCTGAGGTACGTTTATTGTCTTCTCTGAGGATGACGATCCCCAGTAAAGTTCTAGAGGTGGTAACTTTTTGAATATATAATTATATATATATATATATATATATATATATATATATATATATATATATATATAATATATATATATATATATATATATATATATATATATATATATATTTCTTTATTCGTATATGCTTCTAAGCTGTTGTGTTCTGAGCACCTCTGCAAAAACAGTGATTATGTGTGAGGTGAAAGAGATGAATGATGATGAAAGTATTTTTTGTGGGGGGGTTTTCTTTCTTTTTGGGTAACCCTGCCTCGGTGGGATACGGCCGGTGTGTTGAAATATATATATATATATATATATATATATATATATATATATATATATATATATATATATATATATATATATATATATATATGTATCATACATACGGTGAAGGCAAAAATGTAATCCGTGTTTTATATAAGAAAATACTGCCCAGACTTCATGTTTGTCGCCCACCATTACGATGTTCAAGAAATCCCAATTAGGTGTGACCTGCCACGCGTGGGTACGTCAAAAGCGTCGCTTCACTCACGGTGGCGTGCACATAAAATACTCCGTCATTGACCGTCGCCCTGCAGTAGGCAGTCACTCTCACTAGCAATGGCCATCACAGCTTCATAACACCGTCAATACTGCCAGAACCACCTACAAGCCTCGCCCCTGAAGTGTAATGGAATGACTCATGTAACCTATTACGGAGGTCTTCCTCTGTGGTTTGTGTTGCTATGTTCACCCTGAGTGTTCTACCCTGGGTGTGCTCATCTTGTTCTTGCGTAGTTGTGCTTACCTGGTTATACTTGCTTAGTTGTGCTCACCGGGTTCTATTTGCATACTCGCCTTGCTGTGCTCACTTGGTTACACTTGCGTAGATATTTTCACATGGGTATGTTTGCCCTTAGTTATGTTCATCTGGTTGTACTTGCGTAGTTATGCTCACTGGATATACTTGCCTCTAGTTGTGCTCATCTAGTTGTTCTTGCGTACTTAGGCTCATCTAGTTGTACTTGCGTAGTTGTGTTCATCTAGTTGTTCTTGCGTACTTGTGCTCATCTGGTTGTACTTGCGTAGTTGTGCTCAACTGGGTTTACTCGCCAATTTTTGCTCACCTGGTTGTACTTGCGTAGGTGTACTCACCTTATTTTTCTCACCTAGTTGTACTCACCTATACGTTAGAGCTCCAACTCTTGGGCCCTTCCTGTTCCCTATCGATTATCTGGTGCGGCTAACCCCGGTCCTTCCGGGCTGTCATGTGCACTATAGAGCCCATGTATACACTCAGACTCCACCTCCTACCTTGCTGATGCTGTCTACTAACTCACTTTCTTTCATATCCTCCAACATACACTCAGAATTTTTTAGTGCATCCTTCTGGTTAATTTGAACTCTAGTTTACATTTATCCTCTATCGTTTTGCTCCACGTCAGAATGCTTGTATATTCTTTGTCTTGTATGACATACATTCATGGGCTGTGTCAAGGGGGAGGGGGAACCTGCGGAGCTTCAGCCCCCTAAAATACCCACACCCCCCCAATACAAATAGTAATAATAACGCTGTTTCAATACAAATCTCCATCCCCTCCTTCCCTTGCAACCAGACGGCCACCCCAACACCCCCTCCTTCCACGATACAGAAATTCTTTTGCCGACCCTGTATATATATTGTTATTATGTCTCTGGTTCTTCGAGCTGCCAGTGATTTGTAGTTGCGTTTCTTCAGAATGTTTCATTGTCTAGCCTTTTCGATTTTTTTTTTTTTGGCGTTTTTGTGAGTCTGCATCGATTGCAACACGACTAAAAGTTAACATATTTTGAGGACATGATCACAGAAAACTCACATTAACGAAAAGGAAATTAAAACGTTTCGGGTCGTCCTGGATCATTGTTAAGTCACAACTGAACAATTCTGATATGACTACTATTGTATATTGGCTGTTTTTTTCACTCCTTCAGTCGGATCACCGAGACCAGCAGTCGCTGTTTTCACGTTTCCTTAGTTAAGAACAGTTTCACAACGCCTCGCCATAGAGCCGGTGCCACTGAACGGGACTAATTATGATAAAAACCAGTCTGAGGTCACATGTTAGTATTAATGTTTATTATTCTTTGTACTTAAGTCTAGTTTCTTGTTGTTGTTATATTTACGTACGCTTCACAAAACATATTCTTGGAGTAATTTTTCCTAGATTTTTTCTTTTGCTGTTTCCATGATGTTTTCGGCCACATTTTTTCCATTTTCCAGTTCATAAATATTAATTTTGCACGGTCTGAACTTTGGCATTTATTCGACAGTTCTTGAAGCCTAAGTCTTCCAGCAACTTTTTTATGTCCTTTTTAATATGCGTCTTCTTCACATACAGGAATTAACTCTTATCATCACATCATTTACATACAATGTAAACATTGATGCTTATGTGGAGTTTTACTGGTTAAATTCTTCTATAATGAGTTTCGTCTCCAACAACGATTCCTTGGATTGTATTGTTTAAGTTTTCCCGTAGTCGCTTTACCACCTTCCATTTTGTCCCAGCTGCTTCTCCAGTTTCCTATTGGAGACAGTCTCTTATACGTGTCTTATAGACACGTATAATGAACAGTTTGTTATCTGCTTCTACAAGACTTGTAAAGTACGATCTTCCTTTTCTGAAAAGAAACGATGTTGATGTTTTATGGGGATTTTGGTGTTTCATAAATGTTCAAGAATTTTTCTTTATATCTTGTCTAGTAGTTTACAGAGTGCACTTAGGGACACTGTAATTCACGGTTCACTGCCTGTCAGATTCCTTGAATATTTAAAGATTATTTGATATATTCTCGTTGTCAGGTAGTTCACCCGTTACCATTGATTTGGTAAAGGTTCGAGTGAGTAGTTTTTACAGTGTGTACTTACCCAATTGTGGTTACAAGAGCTGAGTCACTGCCCCTGTCCCAACAACTCACGACTAATCATACTAATTTCTAGCCTCCTGGGCTCCATGCAACTTGTTTTCAAACCTGTGTATAGAGTCCCTCCACCAACACCTCAGTTTAAATGTTTTCACTCTCTAAACATCTTTCTGACCATCTTGTGATTCGAGTGCATCATAGAGTCACACCCCTAATTTAATTTACTACCCTTATTATGACTGTTCTTTATTTTGAATCTTCTGAGCATTTTGTATGCCATTAGCGTGTCTCCCATGGTTGCTCTTTCCTCTTATTTTATAAGGTTCATTTATCATAGTTCTCCTCAGATTATTTGTGTCAGTTTGGGAACTAGTCGTATACTGAATGACAAGTCAGATGTGTCTTGAATACAGTATTGTGAATAACCTCAGTGAGGGTCATAAATGGTCTTAAGTTTTTCAATCATACATATGCTATTATATTCATTGGGATGATGTGTGCCTCTGGGAGTGCACTTGATATTGTCTTAACCTCCCAATAGACTTACCTCCAGATATACTAACCTCCAGACACAGGCTCTTTTCTTGTATGAGGTTTTTGGCCTCTGTTCCCTAACCTTTCAAAGAGGAGGTAGGGACCTTGATGATGATTATGTAACTGTTTCGCAATACGTATTTCGTGCTCACACCACTAGGCTAAGTGTTGCCATCTGGGTGGGCCTAGTTCTACACTGAACTAAACGAGACGCTGCCTAGTTTTCAATCACACACCAAATAGCCTAGCAGAAAGTTCTTCCTCCACACTCTCTCTTCAGGCTATTAGGCCTGGCCCGGGCTAGCACAGAACACCGCCTGTACCATTACCCAATGAAGGTAAGGTTAGCCTCCGAAGAAGTATCATTCCCCCTCCAAATACATTCGGATATGTCTGATGACAGCGGTGTTTGCAGCAGCTGTGTTTTTTCCCAAGAGAGGAAGAAAGATGAAATCACTGCCTACTTCATCGTCCCCTACAAGCAGCATCCATCTACCAACAAACTATCGTGACGTAGCAGCCCTCAACATCCAGACACAGGTACAGCCAGGATTTATGCCCAAATACGCTTAATCTACTAAGGAAATCTTCACAGCACTAAATGGGTTTTCTCTCGGCATTCCGTTCTGTACATACGTACTCAGCGTTACCTTAAACCTGCTGTTTGTTGCTTCAGCTCTTCACTGCCATTACAGCAAGGCAGAGGTGAGTTTAGTGGTGTTTTTCATCCACGGTGGTTGAGTCTGCCGTGCACATGTACGTGTTGTATTTGTACAGGTGCCATATTCTGGCCTCGGGCCACGCCTACGGCCCTACGCTCGCACCACCACTACTAACATTACTTCCTTGATGCTGTCTCGTTGTGAATTCCGTGTGAATTCTTGACCAGATCTGTGTATTCGAGTTCCAAAGCCACGTGGATCCACAAGCCGCATTCATCAGTAAGCAATGTGGACCACCAAACCACATGGATCACCAAACCACATGGATCACCAAGTCACGTGTTGTCCAAGCCTGATGGTCAAACCATATGGCTACACTCTTGCTTGTTCTCAAGCTGCTGTAGCCTGGTGGTGAGATTGTATTTCCCTGTGTGTACTTCCTACTGTGTTCTGTCCTGTAGCTCAGTTTTCTGAGCGGTCTACAGACACACACACACACACACACACACACACACACACACATACACACACACACACACACACACACACACACACACACACAGACACACACACACACACACACACACACACACACACACACACACACACACACACACACTGACTCTCACTCTCATATACCCACACGCACACGCACACACACTGACTCTCACTCTCATATACCCCCCCCCACACACACACTGACTCTCACTCTCATATACCCCCCGCAACACACACACACTCGTATTCTAACTTTCCTGCGCTGTATGGCTAATTTCGGCGACAGTTTGCTGCTGTCTGTGCTTCTACGATGTCACACACGACGTCAAGCCTGATATCACTTCATGATGTCACACGATTTCGTCACCTCCCGACGTAACACCACGATGTCACACCGACATCATTGTGTGCAGTTTAAAGTGCTTTTTAGATTGAGAGAAGAAATGTTGAAAGTGTTCAGTGTTCCCAGTCAACAAAGAAAGTGTTCAACCGTGTATCGTAAAGTCACATTAATTTCTTTCATTCAGTGTTCTGTACCATTATTCTACTAACACATGTTGTTAAATACCTTAAGGTTCACTCAAATGTGCTCATTTTTGATCAGAAAAGTATCCTTTTGTAAGTGCAATCAATGTTGTAATCATGATACTGGTTGTTAGTTACGGATGTGCTAGTTTTTCGTATGTGTTCCGCAGTGTGATCTGTGCCCAGACCAATGTAACAACACATCCCTCCGTGTTACATGTCACTCCCTAACATGACCACTTGTCTACTGGTTCTAGTCACTCCTGGTGTCAGGTACGCGAGTCGTCTGAGCACCCTGTACAGAGAGAAACTATGCTCGCCGTCTGTCACTGTACAGAGAGAAACTATACTCGCCGTCTCTGACTGTACAGAGAGGAAACTCTACTCGCCACCTCTCACTGATGTCAAGAGAAGGTATACTCGCCGTCTCTCGCTGTACAGAGAGAAACTATGCTCGCCGTCTGTCACTGTACAGAGAGAAACTATACTCGCCGTCTCTGACTGTACAGAGAGGAAACTCTACTCGCCACCTCTCACTGATGTCACCTCATCTGAGTCGTCCCGCCTACAACTTCCATGCGCATAGTCCTTCTCTGGCAATTATCGCCTACCGGCATCGCTGAAGACATCTTCGCCTGAGTCATCCTTACGAATCATCCACTCGACGGCACTATTAAGCTACTTAGGGCCGGGTCATCAACTGGAAAAGACCTGGGCCGGGGCAACACCGGCGAACCACACCACCATTAACCTGTGCTGCACTAGAGTAGCTTTGCCGTGACTGCCCTGCGACACAGTCCCAATCGAGAGCTCTCCTAAAGAGCTGAAGAGTCTGTCGTCCTGTCCATATGCCAAATTCCCACGATGCCTCACTCGCAGGCACCACGAGGTCGTGCCCTACGTTGAGTGAACCCTGCAGTGACTACCCTGCTTCGACTACTTTGCTTCACCGTTCCAGTCGGAACCGTACCCTGTTACGTAGCTTAGCCACAGCAATGTCCCAGGACGGCGTGTTTCCTCCAGCAAGAATTCCTGCATGCAGAGACACTTCGCCGAGGCTCGCTGGTCTCAGACCGGGCCGCGGGGGCGTTGACCCCCGAAACCCTCTCAAGGTATACCCCTTTTTCTATTCTTTCCTCTTGATAGAAATTTTTTGAATGTTGTATATATGTTTTGCAGTTGATGCTAGCACCCCCGCCAGCGCCATGTTCCTACGAGAGACTTTTATTCAATAATTTAGCTTGCAGGAGCGATGTAACCGCTCCCAGGATTTATATTTCATGTTTATGCCACTAGGCCTAATGTTGGCATCTGGGTGGGCCTAGCTCCACCCAGAGTTCACTGAATGAGACGCTATCTAGTTCTCACTTACACACCAAACAGCTTAGCAGAAAGTTCTCCCTTCACTCTCTCTCTCTCTCTCTCTCTCTCTCTCTCTCTCTCTCTCTCTCTCGTCAGGCCAGTGGAACCGGCCGGAGCTGGCACAGAACACACACTGCCTCTACCAGTGCCCAATAAAGCTAAGGCTCACGTCTTAATAATTATCTTTACCCCATCAGAAATCACACTGATATGAAGATCTCTTGATCCAAGGAACCGGAGCTGCACTACCCTTAAATCAAACCCGATTACCTCTCATACAACAGATGTTGTTCATGCAACATATTTCTCTTAGGTTTATGTAATATTTTCCTGTAGTATTTCTTTTTCTAACAGAGACGGCCTGGTATGATACCAGGCCACGGGGGCCTGGTATGAGACCGGGCCACGGGGGCCTGGTATGATACCAGGCCACGGGGGCCTGGTATGATACCAGGCCACGGGGACCTGGTATGATACCAGGCCACGGGGGCCTGGTATGATACCAGGCCACGGGGGCCTGGTATGATACCAGGCCACGGGGGCCTGGTATGATACCGGGCCACGGGGGCCTGGTATGAGACCGGGCCACGGGGGCCTGGTATGATACCAGGCCACGGGGGCCTGGTATGAGACCGGGCCACGGGGGCCTGGTATGAGACCGGGCCACGGGGGCCTGGTATGAGACCGGGACACGGGGGCCTGGTATGATATCGGGCCACGGGGGCCTGGTATGAGACCGGGCCACGGGGGCCTGGTATGAGACCGGGACACGGGGGCCTGGTATGATATCGGGCCACGGGGGCCTGGTATGAGACCGGGCCACGGGGGCCTGGTATGAGACCGGGCCACTGGGGCCTGGTATGATACCAGGCCACGGGGGCCTGGTATGAGACCGGGCCACGGGGGCCTGGTATGAGACCGGGCCACGGGGGCCTGGTATGAGACCGGGACACGGGGGTCCGGTATGAGACCGGGACCACGGGGGCCATGAACTCCGGAACCATTGACACACATACGACAGATAAAAGGTGATCGTCCTCAAAATAACACTAATAACTTGATCATCAACACACTCAAAATACAACACTAGTAACTTGATCATCAACAACACGCTGAGGTCAGTGGTCACGTGGTCATACCTGCCTAAGCTCTTGGGAGTTAACGTGGGCTGTTACCAAGCACCATGGCTTGTTGTAGTGTTGTAGAATCTCAGGTGTTGAAGAAGGAGGCTCTACTTCTTGAGGAGGAAAACAGGAGGCTGAAGCTTCGCATAGTTGGGTTTGGGAGTGAGTGTGAGATGGATTTAGCTGGTAAAGAGGAAATGGTCACCAGCAGCGCGAGAGTGGCAGCCACTTTAAGTGGCAAGTGGTTCACAGTTCAGGAAGAAGGAAGATAAGGAGAGTTAATCGAGAAGATGTGAAGGTAGGAAATCGATTCTCTCTTCTCCAGGACGAGTGTACTTCAGTGGTTAGTGAGGTTGAAGATGCTACTGATTCCCCTGCCAAGGTAAGAATATTCTAATTGTAGGAGATTCTCAGGTAAGAATATTCTAATTGTAGGAGATTCTCAGGTAAGATATATGGACTGTGCTTTCTGTAACAGAGATAGAAAGGTCAGACAGAGAGTATGCCTCCCAGGAGCTGGTGACATAGCAGAATGGATAATATTATGTCAGGTAATGGGAGCAAGCCCATTATCTGTTTTAGTGCTGGGGGTAATGACATTGGGAAGGGTAGAAGACAGGAGCTGCTGGATAAGTACAGGTCAGCTATAGAAGTAGTCAGGTCTAAGCGAGGGATCCCAGCCATATGTAGCATCTTGCCTAGAAAGGGAGTGGTCAATGAATGGATGTCTAGGACAATTGGTATAAATTGCTGGCTAGACAGGTACTGCAAGGAACTTGCAATCCCATTCATTGATAACTGGGACAACTTCTGTGGCAAACGTGATATGTATGCAAGGGATGGAGTTCATCTCTCTGGGGCTGAAGTGGTTGCATTAGCCATTTCGATTGAGGGGGTAATTGATGACTTGTCTAGGACTTTAAACTGATAGATTATAGAGGTATGGGTGTTTGTGGGAAACAATCAGGCTGCAGTATTAGGGTTGAAAACAGCAGATATTACCGAGATACCTCAGGGATATGTTTAAAAGACAATATTCAAAATAAAGTTGCTAGTAAAGGCAAATCAATTGATCAACAGAGATAGTAGAGGGCAACGAGTAACTAGCTCCCTTAAGGTTTACTATACAAATAGTAGGAGTCTAAGAAATAAGATAGATGAACTAAGATTACTTGCAAGTGCAGGTAATATAGATATTGGTATAAGAGAGACCTGGTTCAACCTGAAATATAGAGAAATGCCTTCTGAAAGCAACATACAGGGTCATAAATTATTCCACACTGATAGGGTCAACAGGAAGGTTGGTGGAGTGGCGATGTATGTCAGAGATAATTTAAATTGTTGTCTTACACATGATATAAGATTAGAAACATCTAACACAGAATCTGAAGATTGAGACACTTATGCAACATATGGGAATCTTTATTCAGGAAACGTTTCGTCACACAGTGGCTTCATCAGTCCAATACAAAGTAGAAAGGTGTAAGGAGAGGAGGAGTTTGAGGTAATCAGTCCCTCAGCCTGGAGTTGATGTGTTCAATCCATCAATCTTGTAGAATGTACAGCATAGGGCCGTAGACGTGGCTTATATTCTGTAGTCAGGTGAAGCGAAACGTTTCCTGAATAATGATTCCCATATGTTGCATAAGTGTCTCAATCTTCAACTTGTCGGTTTTTCAAACCATTCATCATGACACAGAATCTGTTTGTCTACAGTTTCTCGAGGGTCGTGACAAATTAATTTTGGGTGTGATTTATAGGTCCCCAAACCTTGATAGAGAGTGCAGTAAGCTGCTATGGGACGAAATTCATAAGGCATCTAGATATGAAAATGTTGTGTTAATGGGAGATTTTAACTTGAGACAAATTGATTGGAACAATACGACAGGAAATCTTGAATCTAATGACTTTCTTGGCACGGTTCAGGGTTGCTTTTTAGAACAGTTTGTGACAGAACCAACTAGAGGAAACAATCTGCTTGACTTGGTTCTTGCCAACAAAGAATTAATTAATAATCTCGAGGTTAATGATGAGCTTGGGGAAAGTGATCACAAATCACTTAGTTTCAATATATCATGGAATTACCCAGATATCTGCAATCAAATCTCTGTCCCAGACTTTCGCTTGGCTGATTTCATGGGTCTGAGAAATTACCTGGGTGGGTTAAATTGGGATGACCTGACTATTGGTTAAGGAGGTGATCTTGGTTGCCATTATGACGTTTTTCAGAGCATAGTTCTAAATGCCCAGACAACTTTTGCTCCGAGTAGGGAAATTAGATCTAACAAAAATGATCCCAAATGGCTGAATAATAGATTAAATCATCTCATTGGTCAAAAGAGAGGCATATATAGGCATATCAAAAGAGAGGATGGGCAGTTAAGAAATCAATATATTCAGTTAAAGAGAGAAATAAAAAAAAGGAATAAGAAAAGCAAAAAGGGATTATGAGGCTAAGGTCACAAGAGATTCGAAGATTAACCCAAAAGGGTTCTTTCAGGTATACAGAAGTAAGATTAGGGACAAGATTGACCCACTTAAGAGTAACTCTGGTCAGATCACTGACAGTGATAAGGATATGTGTGAAATTTTCAATATTTACTTCCTATCAGTTTTTACCCAGGAAATTACTAGCAAAATTCCGGAAAAGATAGATTATGTAGAACAGGATGATTGTTCTACATAGTTACCGCACGATTGCGGTAACTAGTGACATGGTCCTCAGACAAATAGAGAAACTAAAACCTAACAAATCCCTAGGTCCTGATGAACTATTTGCAAGGGTTTTAAAGGAATGTAAAGAGGAACTTAGCATACCTTTGGCTAATCTTTTCAACATGTCACTACAAACTGGCATAGTGCCTGATAAGTGGAAAATGGCAAATGTAATACCTATTTACAAGGCAGGTGACAGGTCCTTAGTTTCGAACTATAAACCAATAAGCCTTACCTCCATAGTGGGAAAATTTATGGAAACAATAATTGCCGAAGCAATTCGTAGCCATCTTGATAGACATAAATTGATTAATGAATCTCAACACGGTTTTACAAAGGAGCGATCCTGTCTTACGAATTTACTAACTTTTTTCACTAAGGTGTCTGAGGGGGTAGATCATGGTAATGAATATGATATTGTGTATATGGACTTCAGTAAGGCTTTCGATAGAGTTCCACATCAGAGGCTGTTGAGGAAACTTAAGGCACACGGAATAGGAGGTAGAGGCATGGCTGACAAATAGGCAGCAGAGAGTTTGTATAAACTGGGAGAAATCAGAATGAGGGCACGTCACAAGCGGTGTTCCGCAGGAGTCAGTGTTGGGCCCGTTGTTGTTCACAATTGACATAAACGACATAGATGAGGGAATAAATAGCGACATGAACAAATTTGCTAATGACACCAAAATAGGCCGTCGAATTCATTCTAATGAGGACACTAGAGCACTCTAGGATGATTTGAATAGACTGATGCAATGGTCGGAGAAGTGGCAGATGCAGTTTAACATAGACAAATGCAAAGTTCTAAATGTTAGACAGGAAAATAACCATGCCACATATAAACTAAATAATGTAGATCTTAATACCACTGATTGCGAAAAGGATTTAGTAGTTCTGGTTAGTAATAATCTAAAACCAAGACAACAGTGCATTAGTGTTGGCAATAAAGCTAACAGAATCCTTGGCTTCATATCAAGAAGTATAAATAATAGAAGTCGTCAGGTTGTTCTTCATCTCCATATATTCTTGCTTGGTTAGGCCTCATTTAGATTATGCAGCACAGTTCTGGTCACCGTTTTGCAGAATGGATATAAATGCGCTGGAAAACGTACGAAGGAGGATGACAAAGTTGATCCCATGTATCAGAAATCTTCCTTATGAGGATAGACTGAGGGCCCTGAATCTGCACTCTCTCGAAAGACGTAGAATTAGGGGGGATATGATCGAGGTGTATAAATGGAAAACAGGAATAAATAAAGGGATGTAAATAGCGTGTTGAAAATTTCCGGCCAAGACAGGACTCGCAGCAATGGTTTCAAGTTGGAAAAATTCAGATTCAGGAAGGATATAGGAAAGCACTGGTTTGGTAATAGAGTCGTGGATGAGTGGAACAAACTCCCGAGTACAGTTATTGAGGCTAAAACGTTGTGTAGTTTTAAAAATAGGTTAGATAAATACATGAGTGGGTGTGGGTGGGTGTGAGTTGGACCTGACTAGGTTGTGATACTAGGTCTGATGCCTTGCTCCTTCCTTAAGTGGAAGTCATTGGGCTAATTGGGGGGGACATGGACCTGCTTCGCATGGGTCAGTAGGCCTGTTGCAGTGTTCTTTATGTTCTTAACACACTCAACACTAGTAACTTGATCATCAACAACACAATCAACTCTAGTAACTTCACCATCAACAACACACTCAACACTAGTAATCTGAACAACAACACACTCAACACTAGTAATCTGAACAACAACACACTCAACACTAGTAATCTGAACAACAACACACTTAACACTAGTAACTTGATCAACAACACAAACAGCACAACACTAGTAACTTGATCGTCAACAACACATTCAGCACAACACTAGTAACTTGATGAGAAACAACACACTCAACACTAGTAACTTGATGAACATCACAACACCAGTAACTTGATGAACAACACAATACTAATAACTTAATCATCAACAACACAATCAACACTAGAAATTTGATCATTAACAACACAATCAACACAACACTAGTAACTTGATCAGAAACAACACACTCAACACTAGTAGCTTGATCATCACACACAACACAAACACAACACAACACTAGCAACTTGGTCAACAACAACACAATCAACGCAACACTAGTAACTTGATCAACAACACAATCAACATAACACCAGTAAGTTGATGATCAAC
Organism: Cherax quadricarinatus; assembly: GCF_038502225.1. Taxonomy (NCBI): domain Eukaryota; kingdom Metazoa; phylum Arthropoda; class Malacostraca; order Decapoda; family Parastacidae; genus Cherax; species Cherax quadricarinatus. The sequence continues at coordinate 32,064,077 of NC_091302.1, read as the reverse complement.
GACACAATCAACATAACACCAGTAACTTGATAATCAACAACACAATCAACACTAGTAACTTGATCATCAACAACACAATCAACACTAGTAACTTGATCATCAACAACACAATCAACACTAGTAACTTGATCATCAACAACACAATCAACATAACACTAGTAACTTGATCAACACAATCAACACTAATAACTTGATCAACAACAAAATCAACACTAGTATCTTGATCATCAACAACACAATCAACACAACACTAGAAACTTGGTCAACACAACACTCATCACTAGTAACTTGATCATCAACACAACTCATCACTCGTAACTTGATCATCAACAACACAATCCACACAACACTAGTAATTTTATCATTAACAACACAACACATCACATGTTCATCTTGTCTTTCAATCTATCCCTCCATTCCTTCTTCTTTCCTTCCCTCCCTCCCTCCCTCCCTCCTTCCTTCCTTCCTTCCTTCCATACTCGAACCCCATTTCCCTCCTCTTCAACCCTCCATCCCTCCCTCTCTTCATCCCTCCCTCCCTCCCATCCTCCCTCCCTCCCATCCTCCCTCCCTCCCATCCTCCCTCCCTCCCACAGCTGCTTCAACAATAAAAACAAAATGACAGGTTTCATTGTATTTGTTTTTGGTATTCCACTCAAAATCTCGTTTCATTTTTTTTTTGTTTAAGAGTCTGATGAATTTTATTGTTTTTCTCTGTTTTTAAATTGCTTCCTTTTTCACTGCTTTCATAGAGGCGACAGTATCATCTATGTACACACACAAACACACACACACAGACACATACATACACACACACCACTAGCAGGTGAGTGCACACAGAAACGAAACTCATCGGGATGATAACAGACGCAATCTTCCCACCCGGATGCCAGATCCTAAGGGAGCAGAGGGGGAGTAGTAGTTGCACTACTTATTAAAAATCGATGGGGATTTCAGGAAATGGAAAGAGTGGACGAAATTGGTGAAAGGGACTACATTGTAGGTACAATTCAATCTGAGGGACATGAGGTAGTCGTTGTAGAGATATATAACCCGCCACAGAACTGCAGGAGGCCAAGAGATGAATATGACGAGAGCAACAGAGCAATGGTGGACACACTGGCTAAGACGGCAAGAAGAGCTCACATGGGTACAGCAAATGTACTAGTTATGGGCGATTTCAGTCACAAGGAGATTGACTGGGAAAACCTGGAGCTACATGGGAGTCTCGAAACATGGAGAGCCAATATGATGGATGTGGTACTGGGAAACCTCATGCATCAATATGTTAGGGATCGGAGGATGAACCAGCAAGACTGGAGATCGTGTTGACCCTGAGTAGCTCGGATATTGAGGACCACATATGAAAAGGCCCCTGGAGCTAGTGATCACGTGGTTCTGAGCTTTAAATATATAGTAGAGTTACAAGTGGAGAGGGCAACAGGAGTAGGATGGGAAAAGCCAAACTTCAAAAAAGGGGACTGCACAGGTATGAGGAACTTCCTGCAGGAGGTTCAGTGGGAAAGAGAATTGGTAGGAAAGTCAGTAAACGAAATGATGGAATATGAAACAACAAAATGCAAGGAGGCAGAGGAAAGATTTGTTCCCAAGGGCAACAGAAATAATGAGAAGACCAGAACGAGCCCTTGGTTTACCCAAAGGTGTAGAGAGGCAAAAACTAAGTGCACTAGAATATGGAAGAAGTACAGAAGACAAAGGACCCAGGAAAATAAAGAGATTAGGCGAAGAGCCAGAAACGAGTATACACACATAATGAGGTAGGCCCAGCGACAGTACGAAAACGAAATAGCATGAAAAATCAACTGTGACCCGAAGATATTGTATAGCTGCATCAGGAGGAAGACAACAGCCAAGGACCAGGTAATTAGGCTGAGGAAGGAAGGTGGGGAGCTCGCAAAAAACGACAAAGAAGTATGTGAGGAGCTCAACATAAGATTTAAGGAAGTATTTACAGTAGAGACAGAAAGGACTCTGGGAAGTCAGAACAAGGGGGGTACACCAACAAGGGATATACCAACAAGTGTTGGATGAAATACACACAACCAAAGAGGAGGGTAAGAAGCTGCTAAGTGACCTTGATACCTTAATGGCGGTGAGACCAGACATCTCTCTGTGGGTCCTTACAGAGGGAGCAGAGACGATGTGGATGTCACTAACAACAATTTTCAACACATCCATTGAAACTGGGCAACTACCGGAGGAATGGAAGACGACAAATGTAGTCCCCATTTTTAAGGAGACAGACACGATGCATTAAACTATAGACCAGTGTCACTGACGTGTATAGTATGGAAAATCTTTAATGATAAGGTAACGGAAGTAAGACACGAGAGAGATGGGTGGGTAGATTGCATTTTCTTGGACTGCAAGATCTTCGACACAGTTCCTTACAAGAGATTAGTGCAAAAGCCAGGTACATATAACAGGAAGGGCACTCCAATGGATCAGAAAATACCTGACAGGGAGGCAACAACAAGTCATGGTATGTGACGAGGTATCAGTGTGGGAGCCTGTGACAAGCAGGGTTCCACAGGGGTCAATCCTAGGATCAGTGGTAATTTTGGTATATGTGAATGACATGACGGAAGGGATAGAGTCAGAAGTGTCCTGTTTACAGATGATGTGAAGTTAATGAGGAAAATTAAATCGGATAAGGCTCAGGCAGAACTACAGAGACCTGGACAAGCTGGAAGCTTGGTTCAGCAACTGGCTACTAGAATTTAATACCGCCAAATGCAAAGTCCTGAAGATCGGGGAAAGGAAAAGAAGACCGCAGACAGATTATAGGCTAGGTGGCCGATGACAGCAAACCTCACTCAAGGAAAAGGATCTTGGGGTTAGTATGATACTGAGCACATCTCCTGAGGCGCACATCAACCAGATAACTGCTGCAGCATATGGGCGCCTAGCAAACCTGAGAATAGCGATACGATACCTCAGTAAGGAATCGTTGAAGTCTGTACACAGTGCATCAGGCCCTTACTGGAATATGCAACACCAGTTTGGAACCCACGCCTGGTCAAGCAAGTGACGAAATTAGTGAAAGTTCAACAAAGGTTTGCAACAAAGCTACATTCAGAGCTAAGGGAAATGTCCTACGAGGAGAGGTTAAGGGAAATCGGCCTGACGAAACTGGAGGACAGGAGGGTTAGGGAAGACATGGTAATGACATATAAAATACTGCGAGGAACTGACAAGGTGGAAAGAGACAGGATGTTCCAGAGATGAGACACAGCAACAAGGGGTCACAATTGGAAGTTGAAGAATGAGATGAGTCAGAGATGTTAGAAACCCCCCCCACACACACACGCCCACACACCACACATACGCACACACACGCACACACACATACACACACACATACACACACCACACACACACACACACATACACACCACACACACACACACACACACACACACACACACACACACACACACACACACACACACACACACACACACTACAAACACCACACACCACACACACGCACACACAGCACACACACACGCACACACACACACCACACACACACGCACACACACCACACACAACACACACAACACACACAACACACACACACACCGGACATCATAGCTCTCACAGAAACCAAAATAACAGGTATGATAACAGATGCCATCTTTCCAACGGGATACCAGATCCTGAGGAAAGACAGAGGTAACAGTGGGGTGGAGGAGTGGCACTGTTGATCAAAAACCAATGGAATTTTGATGAGCTGGAGAGAGGAGACAGCGGAGAAGCAAGCGATTACATAGCAGGAACACTTCACTCTGGAGGTCACAAGGTGGTAATTGCAGTGATGTATAACCCACCACAGAACAGCAAGAGGCCAAGGCAAGAGTATGACGAGAGCAATAGAGCGATGGTTGACACACTGGCTGCAGTGGCCAGAAGAGCTCATGCATGCAGGGCAAAGCTCCTGATCATGGGGGACTTTAACCACAAGGAGATCGATTGGGAGAACTTGGAGCCACATGGAGGCCAAGACACATGGCGGGCTAAGATGATGGAGGTGGTACTGGAAAACTTCATGCACCAACACGTAAGGGACACTACAAGAGAGAGAGGAGAGGATGAACCAGCAAGACGGGACCTAGTATTCACCTTGAGTAGTGCAGATATTGAGGACATCACATATGAAAGACCCCTTGGGGCCAGCGATCATGTGGTTTTAAGCTTCGAATACACAGTAGAGCTACAAGTGGAGGGGGAAGCAGGAAGGTCAGGACGAATGAAGCCAAACTACAAGAAAGGGGACTACACGGGAATGAGGAACTTCCTGAACGGGGTTCAGTGGGACAGAGAACTGGCAGGGAAGCCAGTTAATGAGATGATGGAATATGTAGCAACAATGTGCAAGGAGGCTGAGGAGAGGTTTGCACCCAAAGGTAACAGGACTAATGAAAAAGCCAGGATGAGCCCATGGTTCACCCAAAGGTGCAGGGAGGCAAAAACCAAGTGTGCTAGGAAATGGAAGAAATATAGAAGGCAAAGGACCCAGGAGAATAAGGAGAACAGCCGTAGAGCCAGAAATGAATATGCACAGATAAGAAGGGAGGCCCAACGACAATATGAAAACGACATAGCAGCGAAAGCCAAATCTGACCGAAACTGTTATACAGCCACATCAGGAGGAAAACAACAGTCAAGGACCAGGTAATCAGGCTAAGGAAGGAAGGAGGAGAGACAACAAGAAATGACCATGAAGTAAGTGAGGAACTCAACAACAAGAGATTCAAAGAAGTGTTCACAGAGGAGACAAAAGGGGCTCCAGAAACACGGAGAAGTGGGGCACACCACCAAGTGCTGGACACAGTACACACAACCGAGGAAGAAGTGAAGAGGCTTCTGAGTGAGCTAGATACCTCATAGGCAATGGGGCCGGATAACATCTCTCCATGGGTCCTGAGAGAGGGAGCAAAGGCGCCATGTGTACCCCTAACAACAACATTCAATACATCTATCGAAACAGGGAGATTGCATGAGGCATGGAAGACAGCAAATGTAGTCCCAATCTTTAAAAAAGGAGACAGACATCAAGCACTAAACTACAGACCAGTGTGACTGACATGTATAGTATGCAAAGTCTTGGAGAAGAGTGGTGGAACACCTAGAAAGGAATGATCTCATCAACAGCAGCCATGTTGGCTGCTGTTGATGGTTTCAGGGACAGGAAATCCTGTGTCACAAACCTCCTGGAGTTCTATGACATGGTGACAGCAGTAAGACAAGAGAGAGAGGGGTGGGTGGATTGTATTTTCTTGGACTGCAAGAAGGCGTTTGACACAATTCCACACAAGAGATTAATGCAAAAACTGGAGGATCAAGCGGGGATAAAAGGGAAGGCACTACAATGAATCAAGGAATACTTGTCAGGAAGACAGCAGCGAGTCATGGTACGTGGCGAGGTGTCAGAGTGGGCACCTGCGACTAGCGGGGTCCCACAGGGGTCAGTCCTAGGACCATTGCTGTTTCTGGTATTTGTGAACGACATGACGGAAGGAATAGACTCCGAAGTGTCGATGTTTGCAGATGACGTGAAGTTGATGAGAAGAATTCATTCGATCGAAGACCAGGCAGAACTACAAAGGGATCTGGACAGGCTGCAGCCCTGGTCCAGCAATTGGCTCCTGGAGTTTAACCCCACCAAGTGCAAAGCCATGAAGATTGGGGAAGAGCAAAGAAGACCGCAGACGGAGTACAGTCTAAGAAGCCAGAGACTACAAACCTCACTCAAGAAAAAAAATCTTGGGGTGAGTATAACACCAGGCACATCTCCTGAAGCGCAAATTAACCAAATAACTGCTGCAGCATATGGGCGCCTGGCAAACCTCAGAACAGCATTCCGACATCTTAATAAGGAATCGTTCAGGACCCTGTACACCGTGTACGTTAGGCCCATATTGGAGTATGCGGCACCAGTTTGGAACCCACACCTAGCCAAGCACGTAAAGAAACTAGAGAAAGTGCAAAGGTTTGCAGCAAGACTAGTCCCAGAGCTAAGAGGTATGTCGTACGAGGAGAGGTTAAGGGAAATCAACCTGAAGACACTGGAGGACAGGAGAGATAGGGAGGACATGATAACGACATACAAAATACTGAGAGGAATTGACAAGGTGAACAAAGACACGATGTTCCAGAGATGGGACACAGTAACAAGGGGACACAGTTGGAAGTTGAAGACACAGATGAATCACAGGGATGTTAGGAAGTATTTCTTCAGCCACAGAGTAGTCAGTAAGTGGAATAGTTTGGGAAGCGATGTAGTGGAGGCAGGATCCATACATAGCTTTAAGCAGAGGTATGATAAAGCTCACGGTTCAGGGAGAGTGACCTAGTAGCGACCAGTGAAGAGGCGGGGCCAGGAGCTTGGACTCGACCCCTGCAACCTCAACTAGGTGAGTACAACTAGGAGAGTACACACATGCACACACACACGCACACACACGCGCGCGAACGCACACACACACACACACACACACACACACACACACACACACACACACACACACACACACACACACACACAGAGTGCACACAACCGAGGAAGAAGTGAAGAGGCTTCTGAGTGAGCTAGATACCTCAAAGGCAATGGGGCCAGATAACATCTCCCCATGGGTATTGAGAGAGGGAGCAGAGGCGCTATGTGTACCCCTAACAACAATATTCAATACATCTATCGAAACAGGGAGATTGCCTGAGGCATGGAAGACAGCAAATGTAGTCCCAATCTTTAAAAAAGGAGACAGACATGAAGCATTAAACTACAGACCAGTGTCACTGACATGTATAGTATGCAAAATCATAGAGAAGATTATCAGGAGAAGAGTGGTGGAACACCTAGAAAGGAACGATCTCATCAACAGCAGCCAACATGGTTTCAGGGACGGGAAATCCTGTGTCACAAACCTACTGGAGTTCTATGACATGGTGACAACAGTAAGACAAGAGAGAGAGGGGTGGGTGGATTGCATTTTCTTGGACTGCAAGAAGGCGTTTGACACAGTTTCACACAAGAGATTGGTGCAAAAACTGGAGGACCAAGCAGGGATAACAGGGAAGGCACTACAATGGATCAGGGAATACTTGTAAGGAAGACAGCAGCGAGTCATGGTACGTGGCGAGGTGTCAGAGTGGGCACCTGTGACCAGCGGGGTCCCGCAGGGGTCAGTCCTAGGACCAGTGCTGTTTCTGGTATTTGTAAACGACAAGACGGAAGGAATAGACTCTGAGGTGTCCCTGTTTGCAGATGCCGTGAAGTTGATGAGAAGAATTCACTCGATCGAAGACCAGGCAGAACTACAAAGGGATCTGGACAGGTTGCAGACCTGGTCCAGCAATTGGCTCCTGGAGTTCAATCCCACCAAGTGCAAAGTCATGAAGATTGGGGAAGGGCAAAGAAGGCCGCAGACGGAATACAGTCAAGGGGGTCAGAGACTACAAACCTCACTCAAGGAAAAAGATCTTGGGGTGAGTATAACACCAGGCACATCTCCTGAAGCGCACATCAACCAAATAACTGCTGCAGCATATGGGCGCCTAGCAGACCTCAGAACAGCATTCCGACATCTTAAAAAGGAATCATTCAGGACCCTGTACACCGTGTACGTTAGGCCCATATTGGAGTATGCGGCACCAGTTTGGAACCCACACCTAGCCAAGCACGTGAAGAAACTAGAGAAAGTGCGAAGGTTTGCAACAAGACTAGTCCCAGAGCTAAGAGGTATGTCCTACGAGGAGAGGTTAAGGGAAATCAACCTGACGACACTGGAGGACAGGAGAGATAGGGGGGACATGATAACGACATACAAAATACTGAGAGGAATTGACAAGGTGGACAAAGACAGGATGTTCCAGAGATTGGACACAGTAACAAGGGGACACAGTTGGAAGCTGAAGACACAGATGAATCACAGGGATGTTAGGAAGTATTTCTTCAGCCACAGAGTAGTCAGTAAGTGGAATAGTTTGGGAAGCGATGTAGTGGAGGCAGGATCCATACATAGCTTTAAGCAGAGGTATGATAAAGCTCACGGCTCAGGGAGAGTGACCTAGTAGCGATCAGTGAAGAGGCGGGGCCAGGAGCTCGGACTCGACCCCCGCAACCTCAACTAGGTGAGTACACACACACACACACACTCAAAAAAAAAAAAAAAAAAAAAAAAAAACCTATTGGCAAGTATTTAAAGTCCTTAAAGTGCAAGAAAATGGTCAGTGTGAGAATTAGTGGAACCGGAGGGTTGGAGGCAGCGCAGGAGTGAGATGCTTTATCTAGATATTATTATATATAGTCTGAAGATACTGGTTGAGGAATCGGAAATAGTCCTCAGTTCTTTTCAGAAAGAAAACCTGGGAATGTGAAGTAAAGCAAGAGAGCAGGTTGTGGAACAGGTGAAAAATGACTTTTATGGTTGAATAAAGGTCCTAAAACTGTGAAATCTGGAGAAATTTATGGGAAAATTATAATATCTGAGAGATGTGGCAGCTACAAGGTTGAGAGGGAGGCAGGAGGGAACACTCAGCCTCAAGAAACTCCTGTAAGCCATTCTCACACTCCTTTTCTAAAATAATTTAAAATGATAACTGTTGTCATACTCCCAGCAGAATACCAGGTAATAAGGAGGAGTGAGGAGTGGTTATGCTAGTTAGTGGAGTTTTGAAGAGCTGAGAAGACAAATAGAAATGAGATGATTTATTATATAGTGGGATACAGTCAAAGCTGGGGAACCCAAAGGGGTGGTAACAGTGATTTGCAGCCGACTACTAATCAACATTAGACATGAATAAGAAAAAAACACGGCAATTGTTGACACCTTAGCATAAGCAGGAAGAAGAGCTCAAAGGGCTAAATCGAAATTATTAATCACAAGTGATTTCAAACACAAAGAAACTGAAATGGGACCCACATGAGGGACTGAAACCATGGAGAGCGATGATGACGGAGGTAGTTAGGGAAAACTTTTTTTATTTCAGCATGTAAGACAAGAGGAGATGAGGCAATGACCCAGCAAGATTGGATCTTGTATTTACCACGAGCTCATCTGACACAGGTGATACAGAATATGAGCCTCTCTGTGTGCTAGTGACCATACAGAAATAAACATCATATTTCTTGTGTAATTAAACATTGAGGGTGGAGAAGCGGTTGAAGTGTGAGAGATACCATACTTATAAGAGGGAACTTTGAAGGGAGGAGATAATTCCTGAATACAATGCAGTGGAAAAGGGAGCTGGAAAAAAAGTCGCTAAACAAGGCAAAGGAGAAAATCAACCTTAGAGGGATTGGAAACCTCAGAAACTGAGTTCTTCAAGAATAAAAAGGCACAATACCATGTGACTGGAACACTGCACAAATACCTCGCACAAAGGATAAAGAAATTTATGACGATGTTTCAGTTGAGCCAAAAATGTTGAAAAGAATAAAAGAAGAACACCAGAGTTTGGAAAAGTTATTGAAAGCGAAGGACAGTCGAAAACAGAGAAGCGAACTGGATGCATCAATAGTAGTGGAGTCTGACAAGGTGTCACCATAGAGTAACTGATACTCGTAGGGAGCAAAACTGTCTGAATCACTAGATAGGATTTAGAAGTCAATGGACTCTGGACGATTGTCGGAGATCTGGAAAACAGTGAATTATATTCACTGTTTTCCAGTATTTAAGAAAAGACTGACAGGAAGTTATGAACTAAAGGCCAATATGATAGACATGCATGCAATGTAAGGTAATGGAAAAAATAATCAGAAGGTTGGTAGAGCATTGAAAGAAAGTGATTTCATAATCAGCAAGGATTTAGAGGTGACAGATCTTGTCTTACAAACCTCCTGGAGCTCTATGATAGTGACAAAAGTGAGACAGGAGAGAAAAGGATGGGTAGCTTGCATATTCTAAGACTGCAGGAAGGCATTTGATACCGTATCTCACAAGAGACTAGGGCAAAAGCTTTAGCTGCAGGCCCCCTCAAGGGAGGTTCCTTGACGCTGGTGAGGGGCTCTTAATCTAGAGAATTGGACTGAACCTGAATACCTTCCATCCCCTCCCCACAGGAGTTGTATAATACCTATGAGTTTAACGCTCTCCCATGATTATAATAATTAAGCTGCAGGCAGGAATAACAGTATATGTATCCCAGTGAATCAAAGAGTACCTTAGCAGACAGAAATAGATTATCTGGGAACAAACATCAGAATTTGGGAGAGTGATAAGTAGGTCCTGGAAGGTCGGCATTAGGACCAGTAATGTTTCTGATACATGCGAATGATATCTTTTTCAACAGGGTCTCCTTGGCGCGGTGGAGGGGCTATTTATTGCTCTGAGGAATTAGACCTTTTGGTTTTCTTCCTCAGACCGAACCTAATTACCCAGCAATCCCCCCTTCCCTATCCCATCATTCCCATCACCCTTTTCCCTTTCCTCCTCCTTTCCCCATCCCTCCACTTTCCCTTTCCTGTTCTGCCTTTGAGGTTGTTCCCTTAGGCTTTGTAGTTCCTAGACCTGAGAAGGGGTTCCGGGGTCTATCTCCATCCATTAAGTTCCTTGATGGTAGCGTAGTTTGCCGTGGAATCTGGATCATCTAGGGATCCCGATCGCTTCGGGCATCTTTCAGGTGACAGGTGTATCTCTGGAGGCTACCTGTCGGATTCCAGGAGGTGGTGGCTGAAGGAGGTATACTTTGTGGTGGGTTTCCGACCGCCCTCCCTTTTGTCCGCCGAGATGGCTCAGTAAATGTCAAGTTGCTATACCGGATTGCTGGTTTACTGGCTTGAAGGGTCGGGTATGGCACAGGTTCCATGTCGCATCTGGATTACCGGCTGCACTGAGTGTGTCCTCTTGGGCATGGAAAAAGGAAACTTGCAGTCATTTTCCCCTGGGATCTGCCCTCCACACCCCCTCCTCCCCACGCCCCCTTCCCCCATTTGTTCTTTCATTTTTTTCTGAACAAAAGAAAAGAGTCCATGTACCTCCTCCTCTTGGGCCTCTTCCTGTAACAGCATCCTCTGACGACCCTGCCTTGTTACCAGACCAGTCTTCGGACCTTTCTACTGCCCCTGTATCTTCTGCTGATGACATTTTGTCCCACACTCCGGATACGGAAGCTCGGCCTGTCTCCTTTGACACCTCCGACCTCCGCACGTCTTTAACTGCTTCCTGCCTCTAGCCATGCAGTGTGACGGTTTTCGGATTGTGTTCCCGCCTCAAAACGGACCACCTCCAGTCCTGTATCTAAACGACCTTCTGATGACACTACTTCGACCGCCTCTCATTCTGCTCAGAAAAGACCAACACAACAATCACTTTCTTTACATACTAAGCATCATAGTTCACAATGGACGAAGTTTTTCACCCTATAACCGACATCATCTTCAGAATACTTTTCTGATCATAGTATCAGCAAGGCGCTTCTACGTCATGTTGGTCGTAATATTCCGATTCATGCTCTCACGAGCGGTGCATGGGTCGTCACAGTATAGAATGCTATACAAGCTCACGATCTTTCTCTCCTTACAAACATAGATGCCATTCCTGTGACAATTGAAAAACATCACCCTCTCAGTTCTTGCAGTGGTACTGTCGTTCAACCACATACCATTGTTCAACGTCATTTCCAGACATACGGTGATTACATTCTGGAACAGCTTGAGCTCCAAGACCTCCCGATCCTTAAAGTAGACACGTATGTACTGTCTGCCTGCGGGTGGAGACACTACCCTCTGCTATGTAGCTCGTTTAACTTTTGACTGCTGTGAGCTTCCATCATCGGTTCATATAGCGACATATGACCCCTACACTACAATGCAGAAATTGCTGGCGTTTTGGCCATCCGGCGAAATATCGACACCACAGACTGGACTGAATGCCCAGCCTGTGGTGCCGATGACCATACCAATACGTGCATCTTGTGGCCTACCTCTCTTCTGCCTTAATTGTCATGAAGCTCATCCATCTTATTCTCGTCGTTGCCAGGTTTACTTGAATGAGCGTGAAATCTGTTGTCTCAAAGAAACGGACGGCTTTACTTACGCCATGGCAGTCTCTCATCTACGCATCCAGGGGAGACTTCCCCGTATTTCTTATTCTCGAGTTACTAAGAGACCCCCATCCTCTGGGGTTCCAATTCCTGCGGTCTTCCCTGCAGTCACACCTTCCATAGTCACCTCTGTATCTAACTCTTTGCAGTCCTGAACTCTGAGGTCCCTACCTCGTCACCTCCTATTGTTCTTCAATCTTCATCTCACATTCAAGCTTCTATGTCTACAAGACCTCGCACAACTCCTCCTCTACGCTCTACTTTTTCGAAGTCCAGCAAATCCCCAAAGGGTAAATCTCTTTCACTTCCAGTCTCAGTACCTGGATCTTTACCTCTTACTCGTTCTGTTGCTTGTGTGGAGGTTCATCCTCCAACTCGCACAGTACCTTCCTCTCCTGTCCCCTCCCAAGCTCTTCCTCTCCTGTCCCATCCTAAGCTTCTTCTTAAGTTACCTATAACCTCTCGTCCTCCCTACGTAAATTCCGTCGTCACCCCGATCTTTACTCACCCTCCTTCTATCACCAATATCGTCCCACATACAACGTCCTTGCCCTCTGAAACTCTTGAAGCTATCTCCGACTGTACTGAGGAGACTAAACCACTGATGGACACCGATCTACCTCCTGTCGCTCCTATTCACTCTTCTCCATCTGCACAACTCCTTTCCTCGCAGCGTTCCAACCCTTCACTGCTTGTTCGTTTTCCGTTTTGCACCAATGCAGTGCTGAGTTATGTAAAACGTAACTTCACAATATTGAAAACGAACTGAAAGAATCTCAGGAGAAAACTCACCAGCTCAAGAACTCAGAGAATGCAGCTGGCTTGCTAGCAGCATCAAGACTGATGAAGAAAGTCAGGATGATGTGACAAGGATTGAACAGTTTGACGAGTTTTGTTTTAATGAATGTTATGAAGGGACTGTAGCCACCATTCCCAACAAGAGCGCGTACAAATTCCTGCCTCGAGATCTTTTTCCGAATCACAAAAAAGGCAGCATCCGAAAACGAATGCGCTGGTAATGGTCTTATCCCAAACACCGAAACATGATTAGACAATTGCGTTATTGCCTAAAGAAGGAAATCCAATAGAATGGTAGAGAGAAAATTAAATAGTTCTTCCAAGTGTGGCCAACCTATCCAGTAAATATCTGAGTTCACTCCACTCTTCAGTAGAGAGTGAAACTTTGTTCAGTACTGGAGGGAACATCTACTCTCCTCATATGGTGCAATAGCACACAAAATGAGTGATAAAGGAATAACGGGAAAAGTTGGTAGTTGGATCTATAACTTCCTGACAAATAGAGCACAAAGAGTAATAGTAAACAGAGTAAAGTCCCAGGCAGCCACGGTAAAAAGCTCTGTTCCACAAGGCACAGTGCTCGCTCCCATTCTCATTTCTGACATAGACAGAGATGTAAGCCATAGCTCCGTGTCTTCCTTTGCGGATGACACCCGGATCACCATGGCAGTGACCTCCATCGAAGACACCTCGAGACTCCAAGCGGACATCAAGCAAATCTTCGAATGGACACTAAAAACAATATGAAGTTCAACGAGGAGAAATTTCTACTACTTAGATATGGGAAACATGAAGAAATTAAAAATGTATCAGGGTATACGACAAATTCTAACCATACAGTAGAGCGGAAAAGTAATGTGAAGGGCCTAGGGGGTGATAATGTCAGAGGATCTCGCCTTCAAAAACCACAACAATGTATCTACCTCATCTGCTAGGAAAATGATAGAATGGATAATGAGAACCTTCAAAACTAGGGATGCCAAGCCCATGATGATTCTCTTCAAATCCCTTGTGCTCTCTAGGCTGGAATACTGCTGTACACTAACGGCGCCCTTCAAGGCTGGCGACATTGCAGCCCTGGAGAGTGTACAAAGAACTTTCACTGCACACATAAGCGCGATAAAGCATCTAAACTACTGGGAACGGTTGAAGGTCCTTGATCTGTATTCCTGTTACAAATAACTCGATATCTAATAAGCATAGAGATCTCCAGTGAATACTAGAAAGGACTGCCCTTCTAGCATCCAGCCTGTTACTGGGTTTTTGTAACAAGTAGTCAGTATCCTGGTCCAATTACCCAGTAGAATTTAGTAAGATTCAATAGTACTTCAGGATTACAACTGGTAGGCTACTAACTAAAGAAATTAAAATTTAATAACTTTATTAATAACAATAAAGTTGTCTAGGCGTATAAGATCAAAGTAAATTATAGTAATCAATTGAATATATAGGATACAAGTTCCTACACTTCTCTCGTGTACAGTAGTATTGTGCTGAAGGCACATATCACATCTTTATGGCTTTTAAGTACCGTCTGGTACATTGTTAGCATTTAATAACATAATACAAATATATACAAGTATGTGTGTATTTGTGTTAGTGCTCTAAGTAGTTCGCTATGTCTCAAGACTTGACTAGACTTAACCAGTGACTGACTAAAATTCCTCACATAAACTAACTTCTTGACCAACCTGGCAATCAGAACAGCTTCCTTGAACAATAAAACGACTGATAAGCCGAACAGCAATATAACAAGCAACAGCGACACAGAATCAGGAACAAGGAGATAATATAAGGATACTAAGTAGGGACCATCTGCAGATCCTCCACAAAAGTCACAAAACTCCCATACTACTGAATCTAAGTTCAGCATTAGAAAATCCCCGACTGTGACAGTACACAGATACCAGTACAAATTAGGTCAGAAGCTACAGCTCAGGACCTGAGTTTCTCAGAGTATCTACACGACACACAGCCTCAGTACAACGTCGAAAATCACTAAGTCTAGACCATGTTCTGTGAACAGAGTTACACAGAACCAACAAGAAAGCGACAGAGACGTTCTTCCAAGGGCCTGCAATGGGGAGCTGGAGAAGGACCTCTTGTTAGAAGCAACGTCAAACGAACAATCATCAGCGCAGGACAGGCACTCTACTCCAGGTGAGGTGTGATCACCCCACCCTGATCACGTGACTCGTGGACTGCTGCTGCCCAGCAACACAGAGAAGCCGGCAGGGAAATAAGTGGAGCAATAGTTAGACAATGTTGTCAGCTACTTAACACTCGAACTATGAGCACTAAATAATATATAAATGTTACATCCTACCTAATAATATAACTAAGTCAAATAATAATATAAAGCAATATATTTACGATTTAGCTAATACCGCAAATATAAGCAATATAAAATTATATGAACAGGTAATATACATTATATACATTGTGACCCATTCAGGGGTCGCAATAATTCCCTCGAGCGCAGGCGAGAGAGATACATGATAATATACACTGGGAAGGTCCTGGAGGAACTGGTACCAAACCTGCACACGAAAATCACTCCCTATGAGACCAAAAGACTCGGCAGGAGATGCAATACTCCCCGGATGAAAAGCAGAGGCGCCACGAGAACACTGAGAGAAAACACAGTAAGTGTGAGAGCCCCCGACTGTTCAGCTGCCTCCCAGCATACATAAGGGGGATAACCAATAGACCCCTGGTTGTCTTCAAGAAGGCACTGGACAGGCACCTAAAGTAAGTACCTGACCAGCCGGGCTGTGGTTCGTACGTCACCTTGCGTGCAGCCAGCAGTAACAGCCTGGCTATCAGACCCTGGTCCACCATAAGGCCTGATTTCAGACCGGGCCGAGGGGGCGTTGACCCCCGAAACCCTCTCCAGGTAAACTTTCAAAAAACGGGAAGGTATTAGACATTAGTATAATATATGCTCCTTTCTATTTATTTTCCATCAAGGTTTTAAAAAAGAACTTTAAAATGTGAGTTAATTTAGTTAATAATAGAGAAAGGTTGGTCAAGTTCCGAAGTATAATTTTAGATTTTCATCTTCAGGTTTTTACAATAAATTACGTTTTCCTTCAGTTCTGAAAATGTTTTTTACAGCATTAAATTAACAGAATTATTCATGTTGGACAATTTAATTTCATGTTGACTATTATGGAAATTTTTCAAACTTTTATTTTCCTAAATGATTTCTGCTGATGTTTTTATCGGATGACAAATTATATAGATAGACTGAGAAATCAATTCTAATTTTTTTTTATTTGTAAGCCTCGCAGTGGTGACAATAATTAATAATGACATTGGCAAGTCAGGGAAATTAATTTATTTAATATTTAACTTTCCGGAGTTATTTCATACCTATTGAGCAGTAATCATACCCTTATATATTGTACATAGTTTATTATAATTTAAAAATAAACACAGGAAAAGTACCGGCAAAAAATTTGACATCGTCTCGTCCCTAATATACGTTATACGTATATATATATATATATATATATATATATATATATATATATATATATATATATATATATATATATATATATATATATATGATGAATAGGTAAAACTTGCTATTTTGACTTAAATAGTAACGCTCTTCTTGCCGAATAAGGCAAGCGAAAATTTGTGCATGCAAGAATTTCGCAAAAATCATTGTGAACCTAACGAAAAAAATGCTTCATGGTGTTTTGTTATTATTAAATTATGTAAACTTATCTAAAATGTATTTAGTTGGATTAGGCCAATTTTACCTATTCGGCAAGTAAGAGATGGTGTGTGTGTGTGTGTGTGTGTGTGTGTGTGTGTGTGTGTGTGTGTGTGTGTGTGTGTGTGTGTGTGTGTTACCTGCTCAATCTCCAACGGCGCTTCAAGTCGTAAAATCCACTTGCCTCCATTCACTACTATCTAACACATTCCCACAAACTTGTTGGATGTCCAAGCCCCTAGCACTCAAAACTTCCTTTCTCCCCTCCCTCCAACTTTTCCTGGGACGACTCCTACCCTTCTTTCCCTCCACTCTAGATTTATGCACCCTCCTAGGTGCTCTAATTCTTCAAACTATATTTACCCTCCTCATCCCTCTGAATAAACCTACACCTAACCTCCAAATTCTGAATTTTCCTCATAATATTCGCTCCACACATTACCCTCCAGCACATCTCTGACTCCAGCTTCCTCCTAGCTGCAGCGTTGAGGCTTCATACTTCACACCCATGCAGCAGCCTTGGTACCTATATATCATGGAGCATTTTTGCTTTTTGCCTCTGTGGATAAAATTCTTTATATCACAGATACCTCCCCAATGTGCCATCAGCTTTTTTGCCCTCGTCACTTGTATGATCCTTCATAGAGCCATCCGTTAACAATATCTGAACACTTTCAATGCCTAGATTTTGTTTTCTCTTTCATCACCTTGCTCTTTCCTATGTTCACTTGTAACTTTCTTCATTTAAAGTAAGTTCTCCTAATTTTCTCCACCAACTTTTGCAACTTCTCTTCAGAATCTCCCAAAAGAACCGTTCCATTGGTAAGAATCAAGTAAGAGAACTTTCACTTTCTATTAAATTCATTAGCTTTAAAGTTGGTAGAATTACCGACTATGTTAGGTAAGAGGACACAAGTGCAACTAATGTGACATTTTATTGTGGCAACGTTTCGCTCTCCAGAAGCTTTGTCAAGCCGTTACAAACAATACATGGGCACAGAGTGAGGTGTACTAATTGCAATATTAGTGGAGATAGTAGTAGTAGTAGTAGTAGTAGTAGTAGTAGTAGTAGTAATGCATATAGTAGAAAAAGTCGGCTTGTACATGAGTAAAAAGATTATTAAAGTTCTTGCTTTAATAACCTCTTTACTGACCCTTGTAGGTTTAGCGCTTCTTTTTTATGATAATTTACTGAAAATTAGACACACATACAACGTCTGGGTATCTTTATTGTAGACGTTTCACCAACCAGTGGCATTATCAGTTCAAATTCTTTATCAATACAAATTCTGGTGACAATGCCTTAAGGTCTGCTACTTGTCCTTTTCCGCCTGACGTCAATATATAAGCGCCAGCCTTCTTGCCTGTGCTCCAGAATCTTCACGACTACGGTGCTCTTCACACCAACTCCAAGGCTGAGGCACTGATTACCTCATCTTTTTTGTGTAAGTTCTACAGTCTTCCAGTCATGCCCTAGAAGCCACTGGATGGCGAAACATCTACAATAAAGATACCCAGATGTTAAATATGTGTCTAATTTTCATCTTGTCGGTATTGTATACCATTCGTGCAATACCATTCATGTATACCATTCATGTACAACTTTTTTACAGTAACTTAACTTAGTAACTTAAACAGCGCCTGAGTACAACACCGGAATTCCG
>NC_091302.1:32019298-32044298 GCF_038502225.1 Cherax quadricarinatus | reverse complement strand
TATATAAATATTTATATATATATATATATATATATATATATATATATATATATATATATAAATATATAAATATATATATATAAATATATACATAAATATATATATGTATATTTATATATATATATATATATATATATATAAATATATAAATATATATATATATAAATATATATATATAAATATATATATATATATATAAATATAATATATGTATACACTATGTATAGACATCCATCTGAGTGGGAAAGAATCTTTCCTCCGTGTCTTTCATGTGTGTCGTAAGAGGCGACTAAAATGCCGGGAGCAATGGGCTAGTTACCCTTCTCCTGTATAAACTACTAAAGAGAATGTAATGCAGGTGATAATGAAATGACTGCTAATGTTATCAGTGAAAAGATGTTGGATGTCCTAGTTCTAAGCGAAGCAAAGCTGAAAGGGGTAGGGGAATTTCGGTATGGAAAAATAAATGGGATTAAGTCAGGAGTATCTGAGAGAGTTAGAGCTAAGGAAGGGGTACCAATATTATTATCATAATCAAAAAGGAGCGCTAAAAAGATTACCAATAGTGTTGAAGGATCAGTTACGGAAGGAGAAGAAGGATTATAAATGTATAAATTCAAGCATATACCTATGAAGATACACAACATATCCCTCTAAACTGCTAATATCCCACACTCCGCCTTTCAAGTGCAGGCATTGTACTTCCCATTTCCAGGACTCAAGTCCAGCTATATAAAAATAACCGGTTTCCCTGAATCCCTTCACTAAATATTACCCTGCTCACTCTCCAACAGCTCGTCAAGTCCCAAATACCATTCGTCTCCATTCACTCCTATGACGATCATGCATGCTTGCTGGAAGTCCAAGCCCCTCGCCCACAAAACCTCCTTTACCCTTTCCCTCCAACCTTTCGAGGACGACCCCTACCCCGCCTTCCTTCTCCTATAGATTTATACGCTCTCCATGTTATTCTACTTTGATCCATTCTCTCTAAATGACCAAACCACCTCAACAATCCTTCAGCTCTCTGACTAATACTTCTATTAACTCCACACCTTCTCCTAATTTCCACACTCCGAATTTTCTGCATAATATTTACACCACACATTGCCCTTAGGCAGGACATCTCCACTGCCTCCAACCGCCTTCTCGTTGCAGCATTTACAACCCAAGCTTCACGCCCATTTAAGAGAGTCGGTACCACTATACTTTTAGACATTCCCTTCTTTGCCTCCATAGATAATATTTTTTGTCTCCACATATACCTCAATGCACCACTCACCCTTTTTCCTTCATCAGTTCTACGGTTAACCTCATCCTTCATACATCCATCCGCTGACACGTCAACTCCCAAATATCTGAAAACATTTACTACTTCCGTATTCCTCCTCTTCAATTTGATGTCCAGTTTTTCTTTATCTAAATCATTTGATACCCTCATCACCTTACTCTTTTCTATGTTCACTTTCAACTTTCTACCTTTACACACACTCCCAAACTCATCCACTAACCTTTGCAACTTTTCTTTAGAATCTTCCATAAGCACAATATCATCAGCAAAAAGTTACTGTGTCAATTCCCATTTTGTATTAGATTCCCCATAATTTAATTCTACCCCTTTCCCCAATACCCTAGCATTTACTTCTTTTACAACCCCATCTATAAATATATTAAACAACCATGGTGACATTACACATCCCTGTCTAAGACCTACTTTTACCGGGAAATAGTCTCCCTCTCTTCTACACACCCTAACCTGAGCCTCACTATCCTCATAAAAACTCTTTACAGCATTTAGTAACTTACTACCTATTCCATATACTTGAAACATCTGCCACATTGTTCTCCTATCCACTCTAGCATATGCTTTTTCTATATCCATAAATGCAATGAAAACTTCCCTACCTTTATCTAAATAGTGTTCACATATATGCTTCAATGTAAACACTTGATCTACACATCCCCTACCCACTCTAAAACCTCCTTGCTCATCAGCAATCCTACATTCTGTTTTGCCTATAATTCTTTCAATAATAACCCTACCGTACACTTTTCCTGGTATACTCAGTAAACTTATTCCTCTATAATTTTTACAATCTTTTTGTCCCCCTTCCCTTTTTGCAAAGGAATTATACATGCTCTCTGCCACTCCCTAGGTACCTTCCCCTCTTTCATACATTCATTAAACAAAAATACCAACCATTCCAACACTATATCCCCCCTGCTTTAAACATTTCTGTCATTATCCCGTCAGTTCCAGCTGCTTTACCCCTTTCATTCTACTTAATGCCTCACGCACCTTCCCCACACACACATCCTGCTCTTCTTCACTCCTAAAAGATGGTATACCTCCCTGGCCAGTGCATGAAATTGCCGCCTCCCTTTCTTCGTCGACAAAATATTCTCGCCATCTACCCAATACCTCCATCTCCATTTTTTTTAACTGACAAATCCATTCGTTCTGTAGGCTTTCTTAACTTGTTTATCTCACTCCAAATTTTTCTTATTTTTATCAAAATTTCTTGACAGTGCCTCTCCCACTCTATTAATTGCTCTCCTTTTACACTCTCTCACCACTCTCTTCACCTTTCTTTTGCTCTCCATATAGTCTGCTCTTCTTATAACACTTCTGCTTTGTTAAAACCTCTCATAAACTACCTTTTTCTCTTATCACACCCTTTACTTCATCATTCCACCAATCACTCCTCTTTCCTCCTGCATCCACCCTCCTATAGCCACAAACTTCTGCCCCACATTCTAATACTGCACTTTTAAAACTATTCCAACCCTCTTCAACCCCCCCCCCTCTCAGTACTCATACTTGCACCAGCCCACCTTTCTGCCAATAGTTGTTTACATCTCGCCCGAACTTCCTTCTTAGTTTATACACTTTCACCTCTCTCTTACTTCTTGTTGTCATTTTCCTTTTGTCCCATCTACCTCTTACTCTAACTGTAGCTACAACTAAATAATGATCCGATATATCAGTTGCCCCTCTATAAACATGTACATCCTGGAGCCTACTCATCAACCTTTTATCCACCAATTCATAATCTAACAAACTACTTTCATTACATGCTATATCATGCCTTGTATATTTATTTATCCTCTTTTTCATAAAATATGTATTACTTATTACCAAACCTCTTTCTACACATGGCTCAATTAAAGGCTCCCCATCTTCATTTACCGCTGGCACCCCAAATTTACCTACTACTCTCTCCACAACATTTTTACACACTTTAACATTGAAATCCCCAACCACCATTACTCTCACACTTGGTTCAAAACTCCCCACACACTCACTCAACAATTCCCAAACTCACTCTCTCTCTCTCTACACTTCTCCCTTCTCCAGGTGCATATACGCTTACTATAACCCACTTTTCACATCCAACCTTTATTTTACTCCACATAATCCTTGAATTAATACATTTTTACTCCCTCTTTTCCTGCCATAGCTTATCCTTCAACATTATTGCTACTCCTTTAGCTCTAACTCTATTTGAAACCCCTGCTCTAATCCCATTTATTTCTCTGCACTGAAACTCTCCCACCCCCTTCATCTTTGTTTCACTTAAAGCCAGGACATCCAGCATCTTCTCATTCATAGCATCCACAATCATCTCTTTCTTATCATTTGCACAACATCCACGCACATTCAGACACTTTGACAATTTTCTTCTTTTTAGTAATTATTACAGAAAAAGGGGTTACTAGCCCATTGTTCCTGGCATTTTAGTTGACTTTTACAACACGCATGGCTTACGGAGGAAAGATTCTTATTCCACTTCCACGTGGATATAAAAGGAAAAGTAATAAGAACAAGAACTATTAAGATAAAATCAAAGAAAGCTCAGATGAGTGTGTATAAATAAACGTGTACATGTATGTGTAGTGTGACTTAAGTGTAAGCAGAAGTAGGAAGACGTACCTCTAATCTTGCATATTTATGAGACAGACAAAAGACACCAGCAAATCTACCATCATGTAAAACAATTACAGGCTCTCGTTTTACACTCACTTGGCAGGATGGTAGTACCGAATACGTAAAACGGGTCAATTAGCAAAAACTCACTTAAAATTAAGCCCTTTCTAAATTTTTCTCTTATACGTTTAAAAATATATATATTTTTTTCATTTATGTTAATGTAAAAATTAATAATTCTGTACCATAAGAACCTTAGAAAACTTACCTAACTTTACTATAACAAATATACATATATATATTTACATCATTTACTAAACTGCGGCAGGCCAGGACTCGACCCTACAAACCTTATACCGCCTCCAGAGACACCACAATGTACGCATCGCCATACCTTACATTGTGGTGTCTCTGGAGGCGGTGTAAGGTTCGTAGGGTCTAGTCCTGGTCTGCCGCAATTTGGTAAATGATTTAAAATCACTTGTTTCGTGATTTCATTGCTATATAGACTGCTTGTTGAGGTGGGTATTCAAACAGGAGGAGGCTGAAATTAATCCTCGAGATACCATTGCCACGAGTGTCCTCGGATCACGAGAAAAACATGTAGCTTAGCTGTATGCGTGATTCTTGTAGGATCGCTGGCTCAAGTGGTAAGGCGATGCGTACATTGTGCTCTCTCTGGAGCGTAGGGTCGAGTCCTGGTCTGCCGCAATTTGGTAAATGATTTAAAATCACTTGTTTCGTGATTTCATTGCTATGTGTATATATATATATATATATATATATATATATATATATATATATATATATATATATATATATATATATATATATATATATTATATATATATATTATATTATTCTTGCTTCTTTGTGGTTTCTAGAGTGGATTTTCAGCTCCTGACTCTGCCTACTAACTTGCTACTTCCCGGATTTGCTCCTTGCTAACCTCGTGGGCCCTACCATACCTGTTCTTAAAGCTATGTATAGAGCCTGCCTCCACTTAACAGATTCAAACAGGATTCAGGAGAGACAGAAGTTAAAAACAGAGAGTTAATGAAACTGAAAGAAATCCCAAATTTTCTTTTCATACTCCAAAAACAAGGCAAAAATAACATCCGGTATCGGGGCCTTTACCTAGACAAGATGAGATTGACAAAGACGACACCAAAAAAATGACTGAAATACTGATGCTTTAGTACGACTCTTGAAACTTTGTGTTCCTCAATAACTGCAAAGAAAATCTTTCGCGTGCCTTAAGTATGCTATTTGACTATGTTATTTGACTATTTTACATTTCGTAATCATATCTTTCTCTTCATACGTTTTCAGTTTCATTAGCCTGTCTTCATAACTCATTAACCTGGGGACTTGTCTCGCTATATACTTATGCAGTTTCTTGATTTTTTAACGTGATGTATCAGGTGAGGGGTTCTGTAATGATACTTCAAGATGAACCTGGCATATGTTGTATGTAAGATCGTTAATGTGCCTCTGGCAATAAGCTCGGCACTATGTTCACCCCTAGGTCTTCTTCCTAGAGCGAGGGCTGCAGTTTTTGTCTCCCGAGTATATACCCAGTTTCCAATTTTGCCTCTTCTCAAACTTTCGTAACCTTGTATTTGCTGGAGTTAAATTCAATTAGTCACTTACCTGCGCACTCTCGCAGTGTCCAGGTCATTTGTAGCCCTTCCTTGTTCTCATAGCTTTTTTATCCTAATTAATTTTACATTATCTGTAAACAGGGATATATCCATCTCTTCTGATACCTCATTTACTTATACCAAAATGGTAATGGCCCTAATAACTCTACAGACAAGTGTCACTGACAAGCATAGCATGTAAAGTTATGGAGAAGATTAGCAGAAGAATGGTGGAGCAACTAGAAAAGATTGAGCTTATCAGTGACAACCAGCACGACTTCAGGGAAGGAAAATCCTTTGTCACAAACCAACTGAAGTTTTACAAGGTGACAAAAGTAAGACAAAGAGAGAGAAAGGTGGGTAAACTGCATTTTCTTGGATTTCAAGATCTTTGACACAGTACCGCAAAAGAGATTAGTGCAAAACCTAGAGAAGCGTGCAGGAATAACAGTAAAGGCATTGCAATGTAAGGAAGGAAACAACGAGTGAAGGTAAGTGACGAGGTGTCAGAGTGGGTGCCTGTGACGAGCGTGGTTCCATAGGGGTCAATCCTAGGGCCGGTGCTGTTTCTGGTATATGTGAATGACATGACGGAAGGAATAGATTCAGAGGTGTCCGTGTTTGCAGACGATGCGAAGCTAATGTGAAGAATTCAAGTGGATGAAGATCAACCAGGACTGCAAATGGATCTGGACAGGCTGAAAGCCTGGTCCAACAACTGGCTTCTGGAGTTTGACGCTATTAAATGCAAAGTCATGAAGATTGGAGAAGGTGAGACAAGACTGCAGACAGTACAGGTTAGGGGGCCATAGACTGCAAACCTCACTCAAGGAAAAAGATCTTGGGGTGAGTATAATACCGAGCACTTCTCCTGAGGCGCACATCAACTGCTGCAGCATTTGGGCGTCTGGCAGACCTAAGACTAACGTCTCGACACCTGAGCAAGGAATTATTCAAGACTCTGAACGCCGTGAGTGTCATGCCCATATTGGAATATGCAGCACCAGTATGGAACCCACACCTGGTCAAGCACATCAGAAAATTAGAGAAAGTGCAAAGGTTTGCAACGAGACTAGCCCCGGAGCAAAGGGACTAGGGGAACTCAGCTAGTCCGGGAAGTAAGGAAAATCAACCTGACGATACTGGAGGGCAGGAGGGATAAGAGGAACATGATAACTATGTATAAAATTCCGAGAGAAATTGACAGGGTGGATAGGGCAAGGATGTTTCAGAGATGGGACACAGCAACAAGGAGACACAAATGAAAGTTGAAAGCTGAGATTAGTCACAGGGGTGTTAGGAAGTATTTCTTCGGCTGTTGAGTTGTCAGAAAATAGATCAATGTGGAGAGTGATATAGTGGAGGCAGGATCCATACATAGCTTTAAGAGTAAGAACAAAACTCATTGAACAGGGAGAGAATGGACCTAGTAGCGACCAGCGAAGCGATGGGGCCAGGAGCTGTAACTCGACCCCTGCATCCATAAAGAAGCGAGTACAAATAGGCGAGTTCAGGCACAGACAAAAATTCACACACAAACACACTCACGCAAACACACACACACACACACACACACACACACACACACACACACACACACACACACACACACACACACAGGAGCTCGGACTCGACCCTCGCAACCTCAACTAGGTGAGTACACACACACACACACATGCGCGCGCGCGCACACACACATACAAAAAAACATAAAAACACAAACACACACACAGGAAGGCGGAAAACAAGTACACAACAGCAGAGCAGGAAGTTTAAAACAGAAATGAGCTAAAGGAATGTTAAGAAACATTTCTTCAGCTACAGATTGGTCAGGAAGTCAACCTCGTGTCCATAGACCATCAGAAAACTTCCTCTTTCTCCCTGCCATTGTCTTTTCCTCCAGAATGTCTTGTCTGTTGTCATAAATTTCACCACAACCTTATCATCTGTGCTTCCTCCTCTTCTAAGAGTCTCCGCTAATGACTTTTTTCCTCTGTCAGTTCTTCATTCCTCTTTCCTGATTTTTATCCTTAATTATTACTGCTATTTTTAACCACTTCATTATTTTCTCCATAGACTAATTTAGCAATTTTATTTTCTTAATCAGTCTTTGTATTATTTCTTCAGTCACAGTAGTCGGTTTATTTCCTATTTCACAGTATCTTCTCTTTCTTTGTTTTTCAACATTACCAGAATTTCTTCCTGGAGGGTATTCGATTCTCTTTCCTATTTCTTATGCACTTCACACTTTAGACCAGCTATTGTCATTTTCAAGTACTGCACTCGCTTTGTTGTGATCTGCCTTCTTTTTTCCCTCAAGGTTCTAAATAGTCAAGTTCAAAGTATGTGTGTGTGTGTGTGTGTGCGCGCGCGCGCGCGTGTGTGTGTGTGTGTGTGTGTGTGTGTGTGTGTGTGTGTGTGTGTGTGTGTGTGTGTGTGTGTGTGCGTGTGTGTGCGTGTGTGTGCGTGTGTGTGGGGTGTGTGTGTGTGTGTGTGTGTGTGTGTGTGTGTGTGTGTGTGTGTGTGTGTGTGTGTGCGCGCGCGTGTGTGTGTGTGTGTGTGTGTGTGTGTGTGTGTGTGTGGGTGTGTGTGGGTGTGTGTGTGTGTGTGGGTGTGTGTGTGTGTGCGTGGGGTGTGTGTGTGTGTGTGTGTGTGTGTGTGTGTGTGTGTGCGTGTGTGTGTGTGTGTGTGTGTGTGCGTGTGTGTGCGTGTGTGTGCGTGTGTGTGTGGTGTGTGTGTGTGGTGTGTGTGTGTGTGTATGTGTGTGTGTACTTACCTAAATGTGGTTGCTGGGGTCGATTCACGGCTCCTAGCCTTGCCTCTTCGCTGGTCGCTACTACATTTACACTCTTCCTGCTCCATGAGCTTTATTGTATCTCTTCTTAAAGCTATGTATGAATCCGGTCTCCACTACAACACTCTCCAGATTGTTTCACTTCCTGATAACTGTATGACTCAAGAAATACTTCCGAACATCCCTGTGCCTCATCTGAGTTTTCAACATTCAGTTGTGACCCTTTGTTGCTATGTCCCATCTCTGAAACATCCTGTCCCTATCCAACTTGTCAGTTTCTTTCAGTATTTGATATGTTGTAATCAAGTCCTCCCTCTCCCTCCTGCCCTCCAGTGACATCAGGTTGAATTCCGTTAACCTCTCCAAGTAGGACATACCCCTTAGCTCCGTAACTGATCTTGTTGCAAGCCTTCGCACTTTTTAGAATTCATTGACGTGTTTGACCAGGTGTGGTTTCCATACTAGTGTTGCATACTCCATTATAGGCCTGATATTCACGGTGTACAATGTTGCGAATGTCGCCCGTATGCTGCAGCAGTTATTTGGTAGATGTGCGCCTAAGGAGATGTCCTCGGTATGATGCTCATTCTAATATTCTTTTTCTTGAGGGAGTCTTGCAGCCTCTGACCTTTTAGGCTGTACTTCATCTGCATTCTTCTTTGTCATTCCCCAAGCTTCATAAGTTTGCACTTGCTGGAGTTAAACTTCAAGAGCTAATTGTTGGAGTTGGCTTGAATCATGCCCACAATGCTTGTAAGCTTACCTGATCCTCGTCTGCTTGTATTCTCCCCATTAGCTTCACGTCGTCTGCAAACAGGGGCGCCTCTGTCATGCCACCCTTTCGTCATGTCATTTACATAGACAAGAGAGCACCTTTTGGAACCCCACTTGACACATGAACCCACTCTAACACCTCGTCTCGTACCGACACGTTGTTTCCTTCCTGTCAGTTACTCCCTGATCCACTGCAGTACTTTCCCTCTTATCCTTGCCTGCTCCTCTTGCTTCTTAATCAGTCTCTTGTGTGGTACTGTGTCGTAAGCCTTCTTAAAGTCCAAGAAGACACAGTCTACCCATCCCCCCCCCCCTTTCTCTCACTCTTTCTCTCTCCTGTCTTCTGTTACGTTGCCATAGAACCGCAATAGGATTGTGAAGCAGGATTTCCGTTCCTTGAAGCCGTGATGGTTGTCATGTATGAGTCCATTTGTGATGAATGGTTTGAAAAACCGACAAGTTGAAGATTGAGACACTTATGCAGCATATGGGAATCTTTATTCAGGAAACGAATAAAGGCTGAGGGACTGATTACCTCATACTCCTCTCCTTACGCCTTCCTCTTTGTATTGGACTGATGAAGCCACTGTGTGGCGAAACGTTTCCTGAATAAAGATTCCCATATGCTGCATAAGTGTCTCAATCTTCAACTTGTCGGTTTTTCAAACCATTCATCACAACTGTCAGACACTGCAGCATCATGGGATCTTGTTACAAAGAATTCTTCAACACTTGTTCAACCTTTGGACGAAGACCTACTTCGACTAGTGGATGGTACCACTATGACCCCGCCTCCGCCTGCTTCACCTCACCTCACTACAGTATATAAGCCACGTCTACGGCCCTATGCTGTACATTCTACAAGATTGATGGACTGAACACATCGACTCCAGGCTGACGGACTGATTACCTCATACTCCTCCTCTCCTTACGCCTTTCTCTTTGTATTGGACTGATGAAGCCACTGTGTGGCGAAACGTTTCCTGAATAAAGATTCCCATATGCTGCATAAGTGTCTCAATCTTCATGAGTCCATTTATTGAGTGTGTGCGTGCGTGTGTGTGTGTGTGTGTGTGTGTGTGTGTGTGTGTGTGTGTGTGTGTGTGTGTGTGTGTGTGTGTGTGTGTGTGTGTGTGTGTGTGTGTGTGTGGGTGTGTTTGTGTGTGTGTTTGTGTGTGTGTGTTTGTGTGTGTGTATTTGTGTGTGTTTGTATTTGTGTGTGTTTGTATTTGTGTGTGTTTGTATTTGTGTGTGTATTTGTGTATGTGTGAGTGTATGTGTACTCACCTATCTGTACTCGCCTATTTGTGGATGCAGGGGTCGATTCATATCTGGCTCCACCTCTTCACTGACCGCTACTATGTCCTCTCTCTCCCTGCTCCATGAGCTTTGTCATACCTAGTCCTAAAACTATGTATGGTTCCTGCCTCCACTATGTCACTTTCTAGGTTATTCCACATCCTGACAACTCTATGACTGAAGAAATAGTTCTTAACGTCCCTCTGACTCACAGGAATCTTCAACTTCCAATTGTGACCCCTTGTTTCCGTGTCCCATCTCTGGAACATCCTGTCTTTGTCTACTTTATCAATTCCTCACAGTATTTTATATGTCGTTCTCATGTTTTCCCTAGATCTCCTGTCCTCCAGTGTCGTCAGGCCGATTTCCCTTAGCCTTTCATCGTAGGCCAATCCCCTTAGCTCTGGGACTGGTCTTGTTGCAAACCTTTGCACTGTCTCTAAATCCTTGACGTGCTAGACCAGGTGTGGATTCTAAACTGGTGCTGCATACTCCAATATGGGCCTGACGTACATGGTGTACATAGTTTTGAACGATTCTTTACTGAGGTAACGAAACGTTATTCTTAGGTTTGCCAGGCGCTCATATGCTGCAGAAGTCTTCTGATAGATGTGCACCTCAGAAGATGTGCTTGGTATTATACACACCCCAAGATCTTTTCCTTGAGTGAGGTTTGCAATCTTTGGCTACCTAGACTATACTCTGTGTGCAGTCTTCTTTGCCCTTCCCCAATCTTCATGACTTTGCATTTGGCGGGGCTAAATTCAAGGAGCCAGTTGCTGGACCAGGCTTGAAGCCTGTCCAGGTCTCTTTGTAGTCCTGCCTGATCCTCATCCGATTTAATTCTCCTCATTAACTTCACATCATCTGCAAGCAATGACACTTCTGAGTCTATACGTTCATTATGCCATTCAAATAAACAAAAATAGCACAGGTCCTAGGACCGACCCCTGTGGAATCACGCTTGTCATAGGCGCCCACTCTGACACCTCGTCACGTACCATGACTCGTTGTTGCCTACCTGTCAAATATTCTCTGATCCATTCCAGTGCCTTTCCTGTTTTGTGTACCTGATCCTCTAGCTTTTGCTTTATCCTCTTGTGACACACTGAGTCGGAGACCTTCTTGCAGTCCAAGAAAATGCAGTCTATCCACCCCTCTCTCTCTCTCGTGTCTTACTTCTGTTACCTTGTCAAAAAAAAAAAAAACTCCAGTAGGTTTGTGACACAGGATTTACCTTCCTTGAAACAGTGCTGGTTGTCATTTATAAGCTTGTATCTTTCTAGGTGCTCCACCACTCTTCTCCTGCTAATCTTCTCCATGACTTTGCATACTATACATATCAGTGACACTGGTCTATAGTTTAATGCTTCGTGTCTGTCTCAATTTTTAAAAACTCAAACTACATTTGCTGTCTTCCATACCTCAGGTAATCGCCCTGTTTCGATAAATGTGTTGAAGATTGTTGTTAGTGGTACACATAGCGCTCTCCACTCCCTCTCTCAAGACCCACTGAGAGATGTTAACGGCTCCATGGCCTTTGAGGTAGCTTAGCAGCCTCTTCATTTCTTCCTCGGTTGTATGTACTGTGTCCCACATTTGGTGTACCCTACCTCTCCCTCTTTCTGGAGTCCCTTCTGTTTCCTCTGTGAACACTTCTTTGAATCTCATGTTGAGCTCCTCGTACTTCTCGGTCGTTTCTTGTGATATCTCCTTCCTTCCTCAGCCTGATTACCTGGTCCTTGACTGTTGTTTTCCTCCTGATGTGGCTGTATAATAGCTTTCGGCTAGATCTGGCTATCGTTACTATGTCATTTTTGTATTGTCGTTGGGTCTCCCTTCTTACCTGCACATAGTCATTTCTAGCTCTACGACTGCTCTCCTTATTCTCCTGGGTCCATTGCATTCTGTACTTCTTCCGTTCTCTGCCACACTTAGTTTTGGCCTCTCTACACCTTTGGGTGAACAATGGTCTCATCCTCGCTTTCTCGTCATTTCTGCTTCCCTTGGGCTCAAACGTCTCCTCATCTTCCTTGCATATTGTTGTCATATATACCATCATCTCATTTACTGACTTCCCTGGCCCTGCCCTTCCTGCTTCCCTCTCCACTTGTAACTCTATGTATATAAAGCTCAAAACTACGTGGTCACTGGCCCAGAGGGGTCTCTCGTATGTGATGTCCTCAATATCTGCACCAATCAAGGTGAATACTAGGTCCAGTTTTGCTGGGTCATCCTCTCCTCTCTCTCTGGTAGTGTCCCTTACGTGTTGGTACATGAAGTTTTCCAGTGCCCCTCCATCATCTTAGCCCTCCATGTTTCTGGGCCCCCATGTGGCTCCAGGTTCTCCCAGTCAATTTCTGTGTGTTTGAAGTCACCCACAATCTGCAGCCTTCCTCTGCTCACATGAGCCCTTTTGGCCACTTCAGCCAGTGTGTCAACCATAGCTCTGTTACTCTCATCATACTCTTGCTTTGGCCTCCTACTGTTCTGTGGTGGGTTATACATCACCTTGGGACATCCAGACAGAAGTGTTCCTATTATGTAGTCTCTTCCTTCTCCTCTGTCTCCTCTCTCCAGCTAATCAAAATCCCACTGGTTTTTGATGAATAGTGCCACTCCTCCACCCTCTCTGTTCCCTCTGTCTTTCCTCAAGCTCTGATATACCGTTTGAAAGATGGCATCTGTTATCATTCCTGTGAACCTGGTTTCTGTGAAAGCTATGATGTCCAGTGATGCCTCTTTGATTCTTTCATGTCACTCCTCCCACTTATTTGTTATTTCTACACACTGTGTTCTGGGGGGGTAGAGGTCTGTGGGGGTGGAGGATCTGGTAGTGTGCTGTGGGATTCTACAGCAAAGTGAGGGGTGGTGGCTGTAATTGTGGATTGTGGGTTGTGTTGGGATAGCATGTTTGGCTCAGGAGTTCTGAAGGTGGTTCTGTGTGTGCTTGCAATTGTTGATCTGCCCTGCTCTAGTTGTCCTCTGCTGACTCTGTTCTTGTCTCTCTTCCTAGCCCCTTTCGTTTCTGTGTCCTCTCCCTCAGCTGCTCTCGTTCTGTTCTTGCTCCATCTCGTTCTAGGAACACCCACTTGTATGTTGATGATTCCTTCAGTCTTGGTTTCTCTTGCAGGATCCTAATCCACACAGTTTCTGACTTGAAAATCAGTATGACTGGCCGATTTCTTCCCTTCAAGTTTCCCCCTATTCTCTGAAAATTTACTATCTCAGTCATGTCCTCCTCGCCTATTTCAATGACGTTTTCAATCTCCTGTTTTTCTTTCTGCCATCTTTCATTGTGTGTCCTCCCTTCGCTCTCCTGAAGCTCATTTATAAACACCGACTTTTTCCTATCGTCCTCCCATTGCCTTTTCCTCTGTGTTTCTGGGTCCCCTTTGTACATGCCTCCCTTATTTTATCCAGTAACTCTCGGTGGCATGGTCGTGCTTCTGCACGGGACCTGTCACCTCTACCTTCTCCCCCCTTACTAAATGCAATCCCTGCTCCCAGTAGCTATCCCCCTTCATTTTTCGGTCCTGCTTGGTGGACTGATAGGGCCTTTGTGTAAGTTTTGTCTCCTTTCTTTCCATTGCGCTCCTCATTCAGTAGGGGTGTACCTGCTTCAGATACCATGTCTCCTCTGGGCAAAAGCCCACCATATTTACCTCATATTCTTGGGCCTGTATCCTGGCTTATGTAGCTTCGGCTTACGACTCCCATTTCTTCTCCTTTGCCTCCATTCTCTTCTGCATTTTCACAAAATGCTCACCTAGTTTGCTCTCGCACTCTTGTTCCATCCTTTTACATTGCTGTTCCCTCCATTCTTCCTTACCTGGACCATCATCCTTTGATCCCCTGAACCTTCGACTTCCTCTCTCAGCCTTCATTATTTTTTTTAATGTGTTAGATGTGGTAATGCATGTGTGTGCTGTTAGTGTGTGTGTGCTGTTAGTGTGTGTGTGTGTGTGTGTGTGTGTGTGTGTGTGTGTGTGTGTGTGTGTGTGTGTGTGTGTGTGTGTGTGTGTGTGTGTGGTGTGGTGTGGGTTGGGAGATTTGAAAGGGGGAGAGATATGGGAAGAGGGAGGGAGGGGAACAGGAAGATTGATGGGGAGGTGAAGAGAGAGAGGGGAGGCGGGTAGAGGAAGAGGGAGAGAAACGGGGAAGAGAGGGAGGAGGGAAAAAGGGGAGAAATGGGGGATGGAGAGAGAGGAAAGAGAGGAGAAAGGAGGAGAAGGAAAGGGAAAGACGGGAGAGAGGGAGGGGGGGAGGGAGAAGTAAGTGGGGAAGACGGGAAGGGGAGGAGGAGGAGGAGGAGGAGGAAGAGGTAGAGGAAGAGAAGAGCGAGAGGTAGAGAGTGGGAGTGGGAGACTGAGACAGTAAGAGTGTGAGAGTGAGACAGTGAGAGTGAGAGAGTGCTAGAGTGAGACAGTAAGAGAGAGTATGAGAGTGTGATTAAGTGTGTCTCTGTGTACTCACTTAGTTGTGGTTGCGGGGGTCGAGTCACAGCTCCTGGCCTTGCCTCTTCAACTGGCAGCTAGCGATCCGGTCACTCTTATCGCTCCGTGAGCTTTATGTATGGATCCTCCCTCCACTACATCACTACCCACGTTTTTCCACTTCCTGACAACTCTGTGACTGAAGAAATAGTTTCTAACATCCCTGTGATTCATCTGAGTCTTCAACTTCCAACTGCGTCCCCTTGTTGCTGTCTCATCTTTGGAACATCCTGTGTCTGTCCACCTTGTCGATTCCTCTCAGTATCTCATATGTCGATATCATATCATCCCTATCTCTCCTGTCCTCCAGTGTTGTCAGGTCGATTTCCCTTAACCTCTCCTCGTAGGACATGCCCCTTAGCTCCGGGACTAGCCATGTTGCAAACCTTTGCACTTTTTCTAGTTTCCTTACGTGCCTGGCTAGGTGTGGGTTACAAACTAGCGCTGCATAATCCAATATAGACCTAACGTATGCAGTGTACAGGGTCCTGAACGATTCCTTATTATGATGTCGGAATGCTCTTCTTGTTTATCCCTCCTCAATCTTCATGACTTTAAACTTGGTGGGGTTGAATTCCAGGAGCAAGTTGCTGGATCAGGCCTGCAGCCTGTCCAGATCGCTTTGTAGTTCTGCCTGGTCCTCTTCCGACTCAATTCTTCTCAACTTCACAGACGCTCACTCTGACACTTCGCCAGGTACCATGACTCGCTGTTATGTGTGTGTGTGTGTGTGTGTGTGTGTGTGTGTGTGTGTGTGTGTGTGTGTGTGTGTGTGTGTGTGTGTGTGTGTGTACTCACCTATTTGTATTCACTTATTTGTGGTTGCAGGGATCGAGTCTTAGCTCCTGGCTCCGCCTCTTCACTGGTTGCTACTGGGTCCTCTCTCTCCCTGTTCCATGAGCTTTATCAAACCTCGTCTTAAAACTATGTATGGTTCCCGCCTCCACTACGTCACTTCCTAGGCTATTCAACTGCCTGACAACTCTATGACTGAAGAAATACTTCCTAACATCCCTTTGACTCATCTGAGTCTTCAACTTCCAATTATGACCTCTTGTTTCTGTGTCCCCTCCCTGGAACATCCTGTCTTTGTCTACCTTGTCTATTCCGCGCTGTATTTTATATGTCGTTATCATGCCTTCCCTGACCGTCCTGTCCTCCAGTGTCGTCAGGCCGATTTCCTTTAACCTTTCTTCATTGGACATTTCCCTTAGCTCTGGAACTAACCTTGTCGCAAACTTTTGCACTTTCTCCAATTTCTTAACGTGCTTGATCAAGTGCGGGTTCCAAACAGGTGCTGCATACTCCAGTATGGGCCTGACGTACACTGTGTACAGTGTCTTGAAAGATTCCTTACTAAGGTATCGGAACGCTGTTCTCAGGTTTACCAGGCGCCCATATGCTGCAACAGTTATCTGGTTGTGTGCTTCCGGAGACATGCTCGGTGTTATACTCACCCCAAGATCTTTCTCCTTGAGCGAGGTTTCCAGTCTTTGGCCACCTAGTCTATACTCCGTCTGCGGTCTTCTGTGACCTTCCCCGATCTTTATGACTTTGCATTTGGCGGGGTTAAATGCAAGAAGACAGTTGCTGGACCAGGTGTCCAGTCTGTCCAGGTCTCTTTGCAGTCCTGCCTGATCCTCATCTGATTTCATTCTCCTCATTAACTTCACATCATCTGCAAACAGGGACACTTCTGAGTCTAACCCTTCCATCATGTCATTCGTATATACCAAAAACAGCACTGGTCCTAGGATCGACCCCTGTGGGACCCCGCTCGTCACAGGTGCCCACTGTGATACATCATCACGTACCATGATTCGTTGTTGCCTCCCTGTCAGGTATTCTCTGATCCATTGCAGTGCCCTTCCTATTATTTGCGCCTGATCCTCTAGCTTCTGCACTAATCTCTTGTGAGGAACTGTGTCAAAGGCCTTCTTGCTGTCCAAGAAAATGCAATCAACCCACCCCTCTCTCTCGTGTCTTACTTCTGTTACTTTATCTTAAAACTCCAGAAGGTTTGTGACACAGGATTTGCCTTCCATGAATCCGTGCTGGTTGGTGCTTATACTCTTGTTCCGTTCCAGGTGCTCCACCACTCTCCTCCTGATAATCTTCTCCATAATTTTGCATACTATACACGTCAGTGACACAGGTCTATAGTTTAGTGCCTCTTTTCTGTCTCTTTTTTTAAAAATGGGAACTACATTTGCCGTCTTCCATACCTCAGGTAGTTGCCCAGTTTCCAAGGATGTGTTGAAGATTGTGGTAAGTGGCAGTGTGTGTGTGTGTGTGTGTGTGTGTGTGTGTGTGTGTGTGTGTGTGTGTGTGTGTGTGTGTGTGTGTGTGTGTGTGTATGTGTGTGTGTGTGTGTGTGTGTGTGTGTGTGCGCGCGCGCGCACGCGTGTTTATAATTATACTCACTTATTGGTACTCACCTATTTGTGGTTGCAAGGGTCAATTCATAGCTCCTGGCCCCGCCTCTACACTGATTGCTACTGGGTTCTCTCTCTCTCCCTGCTCCATGAGCTTTATTAAACCTCGTGTTAAAACTATGTATGGTTTCTGCCTCCACTACGTCACTTGCTAGGTTATTCCACTTCCTGATTGCTCTATGGCTGAAGAAATATTTCCTAACGTCCCTCTGACTCATAGGAGTCTTCAGCTTCCAATCGTGACCCCTTGTTTCTGTGTCCCATCTCTGGAACCTCATGTCTTTGTCCACTATGACAATTCCTCTCAGTATTTCGTATGTCGTTATGATGTCTTCCCTGACCCTCGTGTCCTCTAGCGTCGTCAGGCCGGTTTTTCCTTAACCTTTCTTCGTAGGACAATCCCCTTAGCTCTGGGGCTAGTTTCGTTGCAAACTTTTGCACTTTCTCTAATTTCTTGACGTGCTTTACCAGGTGTGGATTCCAAACTGGTGCTGCATACTCCAGTATGGGCCTAACGTATATGGTGTAGAGAGTCTTGAACAATTCCTTACTGAGGTATCGGAACGTTATTCTTAGGTTTTCCAAACGCTCGCATGCTGCACGAGGTATCTAAAGGATGTCCGCCTCAGGAGATGTGCTCGGTATTGTACTCACCCAAGATCTTTTTCCTTGAGTGAGATTTGCAGTCTTTGGCCACGTAGACAATACTCTGTTCGCGGTCTTCTTTGCCCTTCCCCGATCTTCATGACTTTGCATCTGGCGGGGTTAAATTCAAGAAGTCAGCTGCTGGACCAGGGTTGTAGCCTGTCCAGGTCTCTTTGTAGTCCTGCTTGATCCTCGACCGATTTAATTCTCCTCATTAACTTCACATCATCTGAAAACGAGAACACTTCTGTATGTGCGTGTGTGTGTGTGTGTGTGTGTGTGTGTGTGTGTGTGTGTGTGTGTGTGTGTGTGTGTGTGTGTGTGTGTGTGTTTAGTATGTGTATGTGCGTGTGTACTCACCTAATTGTACTCACCTAGTTGTGGTTGCAGTTGTCGAGTCATAGCTCCTGGCCCCGCCTCTTCACTAGCCTCTACAGGGTCATACTCCCTGAACCATGAGCTTTATCATACCTCTACTTAAAGCTATGAATGGATCCTGCCTCCACTACATCGCTTCCCAAACTATTCCACTTCCTGACTACTCTGTGATTGAAGGAATACTTCCTAACATCCCTGTGATTCATCTGTGTCTTCAACTTCCAACTGTGTTCCCTTGTTGCTGTGTCCCATCTCTGGAACATTCTGTCTCTGTCCATCTTGTCAATTACTCTCAGTATTTTATACGTCGTTATCATGTCTCCCTTATCTCTCCTGTCCTCCAGTGTCGTCAGGTCGATTTCCCTTAACCTCTCCTCCTATTACTATCCACAAACACCACACCCCTATCACTACCCACAAACACCACACTCCTATCACTACCCACATACACAACACCCCTATCACTACCCACATACACACCTCTATTATTGCCTACAAACATAACACCTCTATCACTACCCACAAGTACCACATCTCTATCACTAGCCACAAACACTTTATTCCTATCACTAGTCACAAGCACTTCGTCTCTATCACTAGCCACAAACACAACACCTCTATCACTGGCCACAAACACTTCGCCCCTATCACTGGCCACAAACACTTCACTCCTATCACTAGCCACAAGCACTTCACCCCTATCACTAGCCACAAACACTTCGCCCCTATCACTGGCCACAAGCACTTCACCCCTATCACTAGCCACAAGCACTTCACCCCTATCACTAGCCACAAGCACTTCACACCTATCACTAGCCACAAGCACTTCACCCCTATCACTAGCCATAAGCACTTCACCCCTATCACTAGCCACAAACACTTCGCCCCTATCACTGGCCACAAACACTTCACTCCTATCACTAGCCACAAGCACTTCATCTCTATCACTAGCCACAAACACAACACCTCGTTCACTAGCCACAAACAATTCACCCCTATCACTGCCTTCATGTACCGCACTATCAATCAAGCCACACAAGACAGAAAACAATCAGGAACTCTTATTGGTATGTCTATCCGGCCAAGTTGTACAACATTTTATACACACAATTCTTTTATTTCTAAATTGAACACCACCTTTGAGAGAACCTACGAAAGATGTACATTTTCAATCGCCTTTCATCAGAGTATCATATGTGGAGAGGCGCACTCGAAACACTTGAAATAAAAAGTGTCCTGCCCTTCTACTCTCTCAAAGGTTGAGTTAACCCGTTGAGAAAATATTTAGGCAGCGAGAGCAAAACTCAGGAGTGTCTAGCTGGGGAACAAGCAACTCTTCACATCGAGATATCTCTTGTTTACGCTGGTATACAGTATGTGGGATGACTATATTGTGTTTATATCGTACCGAATAAGTAAAACTGGTCAATTAGCATGAACTCATTTAAAATTAAGTAATTTCTAAAATTTTCTCATATACAATTAAAGACATATATTTTTTCATTTATGTTAATATAAAAATTAATGATATTTTAACAAAAGAACCTTAGGAAACTTATCTATCCTTATTATAACAAGCGATATTTAATTTAGTGTAATCCTACTAAATATATTTTATATAAGTTTACAGTAATTTAATAATAAACACAAGCAAAAAAATTTTTTTCGTTGGGTTCGGAATGATATTTGCGAAATTATTGCATAGACCTATTTTCGCTTGCCTTATTCGGCAAGCAGAGCGTTGCTATTTAAGCCAAAATCGCAAGTTTTACTTATCCGACACGACATATATTGTTTCAGACTATGGAACAATACTCTTCTCCAGACTGAGGGACTGACCACCTCAAAACTTCAAGGGTGATGGACTGATTACATCGTCTTCAAGTATCTTCTGCTTCTATCAACTTCTCTGTACTCGACTGAAGAAGCCTACTGTGTAGGCGAAACGTTTCGAAATAAAGATACCTAACTGTTGGATAGGTGTCTTACCTAATAAATTGGGCTTGTTGTAATAAGGTTAGGTAAGTTTTCTAAGATTCTTTTGGTGCAAAATTATAAATTTTTACCTGAACATCAATGGAAAAAAATAAATCTTTAAACGTATAAGAGAAAATTTTAGAAAAGACTTAATTTTAAATGAGTTCTTGCTAATTGGCCAGTTTTACATATTCTGCACGACATATATATATATATATATATATATATATATATATATATATATATATATATATATATATATATATATATATATATATATATATATATATATTATGCAATAAGATCACAGTAAACAGGTGATTTCAAAATATGCAAAACAACCACTCTGAAAGAATAGAGAAATTCCAAGCGCTTTCGTGACTACTCACATTATCAAGGAACTATGAAAGTGAAGCATCCAAGGAAGCTATATAAGGGGTCGGCCAGCACCTCACTATCAGATCCCACAACGGTTAAACACGTGACGCGCGGCGAGCCAACTTGGACAGGTCCTTTGCAAAACTCACCCCCAAGCTATTTATTTGTCCAGTGTATTATTAAATTCTACCCAAATTCTATTAATTATAAATGGATCTAATTTCCATTTATATGGTTTATATAAATTATATGGTTTATATAAATTATATGGTTTATATAAATTAGATCCATTTATAATTAATAGAATTTGGGTAGAATTTAATAATACACTGGACAAATAAATAGCTTGGGGGTGAGTTTTGCAAAGGACCTGTCTAAGTTGGCTCGCCGCGCGTCACGTGTTTAACCGCTGTGGGATCTGATAGTGAGGTGCTGGCCGACCCCTTATATAGCTTCCTTGGATGCTTCACTTTCATAGTTCCTTGATAATGTGAGTAGTCACGAAAGCGCTTGGAATTTCTCTATTCATTCAGAGTGGTTGTTTTGCATATATATATTATATATTTTGGATACTGAAATAATATATATGTTAATTTGAAATATACTTGTTGAAGAGAAAAGAACTGCACATTACCTTTATTTGCATACCTTGAAAAAAAAATGAGGAAAGTTTTATAACAGTTTCTATTGTGCAAACGTAATTTAAAAGTAAATGAATAACTCTTGAAACAAGAGCGTTCCAGATGTGCTCAAATTATAGCAGCTTTCACCAGGTATTACAGTTTATCAGATCATTGTTAGGACAGAATGATCTTTCCACGTGATTTTGTTGTCACTTTCATTTAAAAGACAGCAAATTTTTAGCATAATCAAAAGATTCTGTTGCTACAGTGGACAAATCTTCTGTAAATGTAATCCTGATGAGAGTAAGACACTTGTGCAACATCTGGGTATCTTTATTGTAGACGTTTCGCCATCCAGTGGCTTTATCAATACAAATTCTAGGACATAACTTGAAGACAGTAGAACTATGTACAGAAGATGAGGTAATCAGTCCCTCAACCTAGGAGTAGGTGCGAACAGCACCATAGTCGTGGAGATTCTGAAGCAGAAGAAAGAATCCTGGCGCTTATATAGTAACGTCAGGTGAAGTAGACGAGGGCAAATTCACTGGTAGGCGGGATTCCCCAGTGGAAGTAGGTCCTTCCCAAAGAGATGGGTTAGTTGTAGTGGTAGTTGTCGTAGTTGTGAAGGTTATGTACATGTCCTCAGAATTAAGATTCCATGATGTTGCAGTGTCTGACAAGTTGTGTACGAATGGTATATAATACCGACAAGATGAGAGTAAGACACTTGTGCAACATCTGGGTATCTTTATTGTAGACGTTTCGCCATCCAGTGGCTTTATCAATACAAATTCTAGGACATAACTTGAAGACAGTAGAACTATGTACAGAAGATGAGGTAATCAGTCCCTCATGGAATCTTAATTCTGAGGACATGTACATAACCTTCACGACTATGACAACTACCACTACAACTAACCCATCTCTTTGGGAAGGACCTACTTCCACTGGGGAATCCCGCCTACCAGTGAATTTGCCCTCGTCTACTTCACCTGACGTTACTATATAAGCGCCAGGATTCTTTCTTCTGCTTCAGAATCTCCACGACTATGGTGCTGTTCGCACCTACTCCTAGGTTGAGGGACTGATTACCTCATCTTCTGTACATAGTTCTACTGTCTTCAAGTTATGTCCTAGAATTTGTATTGATAAAGCCACTGGATGGCGAAACGTCTACGATAAGATACCCAGATGTTGCACAAGTGTCTTACTCTCATCTTGTCGGTATTATATACCATTCGTACACAAATGTAATCCTGCTATTTATTGGAATTAAATGGCATAACATTAGACATAAGTTAAATAAATTCTGGAATTCTAGCTTCAATTCTCTCCACGTATTATTATGAGTTATGATGTGTGTTATAAAGATTTTAAATTGAAAGATTCTAGCCCTTACTGCCTGCAGTCGCCTGTTGTATGTCATTATATGGTACGTGTACGGGATGTAAGTCTCAGTACACTGGAAAGACTACAAGGTAGCTCAGGGCCACCGGGCCCGTGGCCTGGTGGCCCGTGACCTGGTGACAAAAGCTCTCGCTTCACACGGTGAGTGTCCGGGTTCCATTCCCAGCGAGGGTAGAAACATTGGGCGTGTTTCCTTACACCCATCATTAATAATGGGTACCTGGGTGTTAGTCGCATCCCGGGACAAAAGTGACCTAATTTGCCTGAAATGCTCAGCATAACAAGCGACTTTCTATATAGTAGTATGTCATTGATGTCAGCTAGGCCTGTATACCTTGTACTTGTAGAAATAAAGATATTATTATTATTATTATTATTATTATTATTATTATTATTATTATTATAAATGCTGAACATTTAGGAAAATCTTTTAGAATAAGACAATTACCGGGGTAAACCTTCATTTCCGGCAATTAGGAAAGAAGTGCATCTGCATAATCACCCTATGAGTGAGACGTCTTTCTAGGTGCTACCAAGATGCACATTAGACACTGAACGAGGATAGCAGCTGTCTTCACACACCATCTTAAGCCCAGTGTTAGCACTCGTGACACCTGCCACCTTCTATGTTTTTAATAATATGGTAATCTGATTTATTTTGACCCATTTTGACCCATTTATTTTGACCCATTTTTCGATACTTTCAGATGCTTTTTAATCGTATTCTATTGTAAGTTTGAAGGTTTTCTGTATGTGTAGACCTGACGATGATAATAGAAGTTTCTCGAAACTTTGTCAGAAATGATTTTCTTCGCAGTTTCGTTGGTTCCATTTGTAATGACTACATGTACTCGCCTAATTCACCTAATTGTGGTTGCTCCTGGCCCCGCCTCTTCACTGAGTGCTACTAGGTCCTCTCTCTCCCTGCCCCATGAGCTTTATCATACCTCATCTTAAAGCTATGTATGGTTCCTGTCTCCACTACATCACTTGCTAGGCTATTCCACTTCCTGACAACTCTATGACTGAAGAAATACTTCCTAACATCCTTTTGACTCATCTGGGTCTTCAACTTTCAATTGTGACACCTTGTTTCTGTGTCCTATCTCTGTCCACCTTCTCTATTCCACGCATTATTTTGTATGTTGTTATCATGTCTTCCCTGACCCTCCTGTCCTCTAGTGTCGTCAGTATGATTTCAATCAACCTTTCTTCGTAGGATATTTCCCTGACCTCCGGAACTAGCCTTGTTGCAAACCATTGTACTGTCTCTAATTTCTTGACGTGCTTGAACAGGTGGGGGTTCCAAACTGGTGCTGCATACTCCAATATGGGCCTGACGTACACAGTGTACAGTGTTCTCAGGTTTGCCAGGCGCCCATATGCTGCAGCAGTTATCTGGTTGATGTGTGCCTCCGAAGACGTGCTCGGTGTTATGGTCACCCCGAGATCTTTCTCCTTGAGTGAGGTTTGCAGCCTTTGTCCACCTAGCCTATACTCTGTCTACGGTCTTCTGTGCCCTTCCCCAATCTTCATGACTTTGCATTTGGCAGGGTTGAATTCGAGAAGAAAGTTTCTGGACCACGTGTCCAGCCTGTCCAGGTCTCTTTGTAGTCCTGTCTGATCCTCATCCGATTTAATCCTTCTCATTAGCTTCATATCATCTGCGAACAGGGACACTTCAGAGTCTATCTCTTCCATCATATGTGGGTGTGGGTGGGTGTGGGTGGGTGTGGGTGGGTGTGGGTGGGTGGGTGGGTGGGTGTGTGTGTGTGTGTGTGTGTGTGTGTGTGTGTGTACTCACCTAATTGTACTCACCTAATTGTGGTTGCAGGGGTCGAGACTCATCTCCTGACCCCG
This sequence comes from Cherax quadricarinatus, assembly GCF_038502225.1. NCBI lineage: Eukaryota > Metazoa > Arthropoda > Malacostraca > Decapoda > Parastacidae > Cherax > Cherax quadricarinatus. The sequence continues at coordinate 32,019,658 of NC_091302.1, read as the reverse complement.
CCTCTTCACTGATCGCTACTAGGTCCTCTCTCTCTCTGCTTTCTGAGCTGTATCATACCTCTTCTTAAAACTATGTATGGTTCTTGCCTCCACTATTTCACTTGCTAGGCAAGTGTGTGTGTGTGTGTGTGTGTGTGTGTGTGTGTGTGTGTGTGTGTGTGTGTGTGTGTGTGTGTGTGTGTGTGTGTGTGTGTGTGTGTGTGTGAGTGTGTGTGAGTGTGTGTGTGTGTGTGTGTGTGTGTGTGTGTGTGTGTGTGTGTGTGTGTGTGTGTGTGTGTGTGTGTGTGTGTGTGTGTGTGTTGTAAATAAATAAATAAATAAATAAATATAAAAAGTAAAATTTGCGATATTGGCTTAAAT
>NC_091302.1:31969298-32014298 GCF_038502225.1 Cherax quadricarinatus | reverse complement strand
GAAGTTGAAGACACAGATGAATCACAGGGATGTTAGGAAGTATTTCTTCAGCCACAGAGTAGTCAGGAAGTGGAATAGTTTGGGAAGCGATGTAGTGGAGGCAGGATCCATACATAGCTTTAAGCAGAGGTGTGATAAAGCTCACGGTTCAGGGAGAGTGACCTAGTAGCTACCAGTGAAGAGGCGGGGCCAGGAGCTTGGACTCGACCCCTGCAACCTCAACTAGGTGAGAACAACTAGGTGAGTACACACACACACACACGCACACCACTGCACAACTCACAGTTGCAGTCATATATCGAACATATATTATCGCAACTGAATAACCGATCGTGGAATATTTGATAATACTGCCATTATTACAAGTGGAACAGAGACACGCAACTGCGTGTGTCATTAACGTGATTTATAAGCCCGTCGAAGAACGTCAGACTGAAATATACATTTATACAAATAAACGTGTAAGGCCAGTGTAACAAGTAGACAGACTGACAGACATTTACATTTACAGTGGTGACGCCTGGACGACACAGTCCAGGCAAGAATTGCTACCCCCCCTGCCCAAATACCCCCATTAAACTCTCCCCAACCCCCCACACTGCTCCCCACCTCTTCCCTTCCCCCGTTCCATCCTTCATGTCTCGCGGTTTCTGGAGTTGACCTCTGTTCTGGACTCCTGGTTTTCCCTCAGTGATTTTGACTATTAACCATTATTCAATACATACTATTGACCAGTGGCCTTATACAACACACACTATTGACGAGACGCCTCATACAACACACACTAATGACGAGACGCCTCATACAACACACACTAATGACGAGACGCCTCATACAACACACACTAATGACGAGACGCCTCATACAACACACACTAATGACGAGATGCCTTATACAATACACATTATTGACCAGTAGCCTTATACAACACACACTATTGACCAGTAACCATTATTCATCATATATTATTGACAAATAGCAATTATCAGCATACATTTTTGATCATTGACAATCAACATATATTATTGCCTATTAGCTATCATAAACTTACATTCCTGCATAGTAACCATTATCACCATACATTATTGACCAGTAACCATTATCAACATATATTCAACATCCAGAATCCTGATAAATTTGACACATGTACAGCACTGGGGTATCTTGAATGAGGAAACGTTTCGCCACACATTGTCGAAATGTTTCCTAATTAAAGATAGCCAAGTGTTGCACATGTGTCCAATTTATCAACTTGTCGGTTCTCTGAACCATTCATCTACAACTAAAATCCTGATGGGCACCACACTACCAGAGAGATACCTACACTACCAGATTATTATTATAATAAAAAAGAAGCGCTAAGCCACAAGGACTATACAGACTACCAGAGGTGTCCCTACAGTACCAGAGAGATACCTACACTACCAGAGAGGTCCCTACACTACCAGAGAGATCCCCACACTACCAGAGAGATCCCCACACTATCAGAGAGATCCCCACACTACCAGAGAGATCCCCACACTACCAGACAGATCCCCACACTACCAGAGAGATCCCCACACGACCAGAGAGATACCTACACTACCAGAGAGATACCTACACTACCAGAGAGATCCCCATACTACCAGAGAGGTCCCTACACTACCAGAGAGGTCCCTACACTACCAGAGACATCGCCACACTAACAGAGAGATCCCCACACTACCAGAGAGATACCTACACTACCAGAGAGATCCCCACACTACCAGAGAGATCCCCACACTACCAGAGAGATCCCCACACTACCACAGAGATCCCCACACGACCAGAGAGGTCCCCATACTACCAGAGAGGTCCCTACACTACCAGAGAGATCCTCACACTACCAGAGAGATCCCCACACGACCAGAGAGGTCCCCATACTACCAGAGAGGTCCCTACACTACCAGAGAGGTCCCTACACTACAGAGAGATCCCCACACTACCAGAGAGATCCCCACACTACCAGAAAAATCCAAAAATTACCAAAGAAGTCCCCGCACTACCAGAGAGGTTCCCACACTACCAGAGAGGCCCCTACACCACCAGAGGTCCCTACATTACCAAAGAGATCCCCACGCTAACAGAGAGGTCCCCACGTTACCAGAGAAGTCCCCACACTCCTAAAGAGATCCCCACACTACCAAAGAAGTCCCTAAACTACCAAAGAATTCCCTAAACTACCAGAGAGGTCCCAACACTACCAAAGAGGTCCCCACACTACCAGAGAGGTCCCCACACTACCAGAGAGGTCCCTACACTGCAAGGAAGAACCCTACACTACCAGAGAAATCCCCAAATTATCAGAGAAGTCCCCCACTCAACAAGGTAAGTCCCTAAACTACCATATAAGTTTCCACACTACCAGTGAAGTCCTCACACTACCAGTAAAGTCCCCACATTAGAAGAGAAGTCTCCACACTTCCAAAGAGGTCCCTACACTACCAGAGAGGTCCCTAGAGTACTAGAGAAATCCCTACACTTCCAGAGAAGTTCCTACACTACAGAAGTCTCCACATTACGAGAGAGATCCCCACCCTACCAAACAGGTCCCAACGGCACCAGTGTTCCCACACAATTAGTGGTCTCCGCACCATCAGTGTTCCCCACACCATAAGTGGTCCGCACACCACTAGTGGTCCCCACACCACTAGTGGTCCCTACACCACATGTGGTCCCCACACCAGTGGCCCCCACACCACTAGTGGTCCCCATACTAGTGGCCCCCACACCAGTGGTCCTCACACCAGTGGTCCCCACACCACTCGTGGTCCCCACACCAGTGGTCTCCACACCAGTGGTTCCCACACCAGTGGTCCCCACACCAGTGGTCCCCACACCACTAGTGGTCCCAACACCAGTGTTCCCCACACCAGTGGTCCCGACACCAGTGGTCCCCACATCACTAATGGTCCCCACCCCAGTGGCCCCCACACCACTAGTGGTCCCCACACCAGTGGTCCCCACACCAGTGGTCCCCACACCAGCGGTCCCAACACCAGCGGTCCCCACACCAGCGGTCCCCATACCAGTGGCCCCCACACCACTAGTGATCCCCAGACAAGTGGTCCCCACACCAGTGGTCCCCACACCAGCGGTCCCCACACCAGCGGCCCCCACACCAGCGGTCCCCACACCAGTGGCCCCCACACCACTAGTGATCCCCAGACCAGTGGTCCCAACACCACTAGTGGTCCCCACACCAGCTGTCTCCACACCAGTGGTCCCCACACCAGTGGCCCCATACTATTGGTCCCAACACCAGTGATCCCCACACCAGTGGCCCCCACACCAGTGGTCCCCACATCAGTGGCCCCCACACCACTAGTGGTCCCCACACAAGTGGTTCCCACACCAGTGGTCCCCACACCAGTGGTCCCCACACCACTAGTGGTCCCCACACCAGTGTTCCCCACACCAGTGTTCCCCACACCAGTGGTCCCCACACCAGTGGTCCCCACACCACTAATGGTCCCCACACCAGTGGTTCCCACACCAGTGGTCCCCACACCAGTGGTCCCCACACCACTAGTGGTCCCCACACCAGTGGTCCCCACACCAGTGGTCCCCACACCAGTGGTCCCCACAACAGTGGTCCCCACACCAGCGGTCCCCACACCAGTGGCCCCCACACCACTAGTGATCCCCACACCAGTGGCCCCCACACCACTAGTGATCCCCAGACCAGTGGTCCCCACACCAGCGGTCCCCACACCAGCGGTCCCCACACCAGCGGTCCCCAAACCAGTGGCCCCCACACCACTAGTGATCCCCAGACCAGTGGTCCCCACACCACTAGTGATCCCCAGACCAGTGGTCCCCACACCAGTGGCCCTCACACCACTAGTGATCCCCAGACCAGTGGTCCCCACACCAATGGCCCCCACACCACGAGTGATCCCCAGACCAGTGGTCCCCACACCAGTGGTCCCCACACCAGTGGTTCCCACACCAGTGGTCCCCACACCAGTGGTCCCCACACCAGTGGTTCCCACACCAGTGGACCCCACACCAGTGGTCCCCACACCAGTGGTTCCCACACCAGTGGTCCCCACACCAGTGGTCCCAACACCAGTGGTCCCCACACCAGTGGTCCCCACACCAGTGGTCCCAACACCAGTGGTCCCCACACCAGTGGTCCCCACACCAGTGGTCCCCACACCAGTGGTCCCCACACCAGTGGTCCCCACACCAGTGGTCCCAACACCAGTGGTCCCAACACCAGTGGTCCCCACACCAGTGGTTCCCACACCAGTGGTCCAAACACCAGTGGTCCCAACACCAGTGGTCCCCACACCAGTGGTTCCAACACCAGTGGTCCCCACACCAGTGGTCCCCACACCAGTGGTCCCCACACCAGTGGTCCCAACACCAGTGGTCCCTACACCAGTGGTCCCAACACCAGTGGTCCCCACACCAGTGGTCCCCACACCAGTGGTCCCAACACCAGTGGTCCCCACACCAGTGGTCCCAACACCAGTGGTCCCAACACCAGTGGTCCTCACACCAGTGGTCCCCACACCAGTGGTTCCCACACCAGTGGTCCCCACACCAGTGGTCCCCACACCAGTGGTTCCCACACCAGTGGTCCCCACACCAGTGGTCCCCACACCAGTGGTCCCCACACCAGTGGTTCCCACACCAGTGGTCCCAACACCAGTGGTCCCCACACCAGTGGTCCCCACACCAGTGGTTCCCACACCAGTGGTTCCCACACCAGTGGTCCCCACACCAGTGGTCCCAACACCAGTGGTCCCCACACCAGTGGTCCCCACACCAGTGGTCCCAACACCAGTGGTCCCAACACCAGTGGTCCCAACACCAGTGGTCCCCACACCAGTGGTTCCCACACCAGTGGTCCCCACACCAGTGGTTCCCACACCAGTGGTCCCCACACCAGTGGTCCCCACACCAGTGGTCCTCACACCAGTGGTCCCAACACCAGTGGTCCCCACACCAGTGGTCCCCACACCAGTGGTCCCCACACCAGTGGTCCTCACACCAGTGGTCCCCACACCAGTGGTCCCCACACCAGTGGTCCCCACACCAGTGGTCCCCACACCAGTGGTCCCCACACCAGTGGTCCCAACACCAGTGGTTCCCACACCAGTGGTCCCCACACCAGTGGTCCCAACACCAGTGGTCCCAACACCAGTGGTTCCCACACCAGTGGTCCCAACACCAGTGGTTCCCACACCAGTGGTCCCCACACCAGTGGTCCCCACACCAGTGGTCCCCACACCAGTGGTCCCCACACCAGTGGTCCCCACACCAGTGGTCCCAACACCAGTGGTCCCCACACCAGTGGTCCCCACACCATTGGTCCCCACACCAGTGGTCCCCACACCATTGGTCCCCACACCAGTGGTCCCCACACCAGTGGTCCCCGCACCAGTGGTCCCAACACCAGTGGTCCCAACACCAGTGGTCCCCACACCAGTGGTCCCAACACCAGTGGTTCCCACACCAGTGGTCCCCACACCAGTGGTCCCCACAACCATCACTCAACGGAGTTATTAGCGACGCTGGCGGGTAAATTACGCTGAAGATAATTAATCTACGTCTGTTGACGCTCCTGAGTTCATTTATCTCTTCCACTTCCATACTTATATCATACAAGGTTTACATGTAGATGCATATTAACATAGATACATAGTTACAGTGGTACGCTGTTACACGGTAACTGCGTTATACAGTCACACACTGACTTGGTTACATCGATACCTTTGTATAACTTCGTAGATATGTTGTTATTTAATTGTTTTGTTGCGTTGTTACGGTCTCGCACATGTACACTACTACACAGACTGTTACAGTTACAATTACTTATCTAGATACTTACATACTTCAACAGTCGCATTCTTACGCATTTATATACACACAGTTACTTACGCAGATAGAGACAGTTATTTACACAGCTACAAACCCCCACAGTTACTTACACAGCTAGAGACAGTTACTTACTCAGCTACAAACACCCACAGTTACTTACACAGCTAGAGACAGTTACTTACTCAGCTACAAACACCCACAGTTACTTACACAGCTAGAGACAGTTACTTACTCAGCTGCAAACACCCACAGTTACTTACACAGCTAGAGACAGTTACTTACTCAGCTACAAACACCCACAGTTACTTACACAGCTAGAGACAGTTACTTACTCAGCTGCAAACACCCACAGTTACTTACACAGCTAGAGACAGTTACTTACTCTGCTGCATACACCCACAGTTACACAGCTAGAGACACTTATACAGGTACAAACATCCATAGTTACTTACACAGCTAGAGACAGTTACTTATTCAGCTACAAACACCCACAGTTACTTATACAGCTAGAGATAATTACTTTGCTACAAACACCCACAGTTATACAGGTTAAGACAGTTACTTACACAGCTACAAACATCAATACTTACACAACTAGAGACAGTTACTTACACAGCTACAAACACCCACAGCTACTTACACAGCTAGAGATAGTTACTTACACAGTTGCAGACACCCACAGTTACTTACACAGCTAGAGACAGTTACTTACACAGCTAGAGACAGTTACATACACAGCTACAAACACCCACAGTTACTTACACAGCTAAAGACATGCATAGTTACTTTCATAACTACAAACACACACACAGTTGCTTTCATAACCACACACACACACACACACGCAAATCCTGTGCCACAAACCTTCTGGAGTTTTATGACAAGGTAACAGAAGTAAGACACGAGAGAGAAGGGTGGGTTGATTGCATTTTCCTAGACTGCAGGAAGGCTTTTGACACAGTTCCTCACAACAGATTAGTGCAGAAGCTGGAGGATCAGGCGCATGTAACAGGGAGGGCACTGCAATGGATCAGGGAATACCTGGCAGGGAGGCAACAACGAGTCATGGTACGTGAAGAGGTGTCACAGTGGGCGCCTGTGACGAGCGGGGTCCCACAGTGATCAGTTCTAGGACCTGTGCTATTTTTTATATATGCGAACGACATGATGGAAGGAATAGACTCTGAAATGTCCCTATTCGCAGATGATGTGAAGCTGATGAGAAGAGTTAAATCGGATGAGGATGAGGCAGGACTGAAAAGAGACCTGGACAGGCTGGACACGTGATCCAGAAACTGGCTTCTCGAATTCAACCCTGCCAAATGCAAAGTCATGAAGATTGGGGAGGGGCAAAGAAGACCGCAGACAGAGTATAGGCTAGGTGGACAAAGACTACAGACCTCACTCAGGGAGAAAGTTCTTGGGGTGACCATAACACCGAACACGTCGCCGGAAGTACACATCAACCAAATAACTGCCGCAGCATACGGGCGCCTGGCAAACCTGAGAATAGCATTCCGATACCTTAATAAGGAATCGTTCAAGACACTGTACACTGTATATTAGGCCCATACTGGAGTATGCAGCACCAGTCTGGAACCCACACCTGGTCAAGCACGTCATGAAGTTAAAAAAAGTACAAAGGTTTGCAACAAGGCTAGTTCCAGAGCTCAGGGGAATGTCGTACGAGGAAAGGTTGAGGGAAATCGGACTGACACTGGAGGACAGAAGGGTCAGGGGAGACATGATAACGACATACAAGATACTGCGGGGAATAGACAAGGTGGACAGAGACAGGATGTTCCAGAGAGGGGACACAGAAACAAGGGGTCACAATTGGAAGCTGAAGACTCAAACGAGTCACAGGGACGTTATTAAGTACTTCCTCAGTCATAGAGTCGTCAGGAAGTGGAATAGCCTAGCAAGTGAAGTAGTGGAGGCAGGAACCATACATAGTTTTAAGAAGAGGTATGACAAAGCTCAGGAAGCAGAGGGGGAGAGGACCTAGTAGCGATCAGTGAAAAGGCGGGGCCAGGAGCTGAGTCTCGATCCCTGCAACCACAATTAGGTGAGTACAGTTAGGTGAGTACTGACACAGCTACAAACACATACAGGTAATTACAATGCTACAAACACGCAGTTACTTACACAGCTACAAACACAAAGTTACTTGCACAGCTAGTTACTTACACAGCTACAAACACACAGTTACTTACACAACTAGTGACAGCAATAAGACGAGAGAGAGGGGGGGTAGATTGCGTTTTCTTGAACTCTAAGAAGGCTTTTGACACAGTTCCACACAAGAGATTAGTGCAAAAAACGGAGGACCAGGCAGGTATAACAGGGAAGGCACTGCAGTGGATCAGAGAATACCTGACGGAAAGGCATCAGCGAATCATGGTACGTGACGAGGTGTCAGAGTGGGCGCTTGTGACAAGCGGGGTTCCACAAGGGTCAGTCCTAGGACCGATGCTGTTTTTGATAAATGTGAATGACATGAAGGAAGGAATAGACTTAGAAGTGTCCCTGTTTGCAGATGTGAAGTTTACGAGAATTCAATCGGAGGAAGACCAGGTAGGACTACAAAAAGATCTGGACACGCTGCAAGCCTGGTCCAGAAATTGGCTCCTGGAGTTCAACTCCACCAAGTGCAAAGTCATGAAGATTGAGGAAGGGCAAAGAAGACCGCAGACAGTACAGTCTAGGGAGCCAGAGGCTACAAACCTCACTCAAGGAAAGGAATCTTGGAGTAAGTATAATACCGAGCACATCTCCAGAGGTGCACATCAATCAAATAACTGCTGCACTATGGGTGACTAGCAAACTTAAGAATAGCATTCCGACATCTCAGTAAGGAATCATCCATGACTCTGTACACTCTGGAGTATGCAGCACCAGTTTGGAACCCACACCTGACCAAGCAAGTCAGGAAATTAGAGAAAGTGCAAAGGTTTGCAGCGGAACTAGCCCCGGAGGTTAAAGAAAGAGGAGAGGTTAAAGAAAATCGACCTGATGACACTGGAGGACAGGAGAGATAAGGGGGATATGATAACGACATATAAAATACTGAGAGAAATTAACATGGTAGACAGAGACAGGACGTTCCAGAGATGGGACACATAAATAAGGGGTAACAATTGGAAATTAAAAACTCACATGAGTCACAGGGATGATAGGAAGTAGTTACTTCTTCAATCATAGAGATGTCATTAAGTGGAATAGTCTGGAAAGTGATGTAGTGGAGGCAGGATTCATACATAGCTTTAAGAAGAGGTATAATACAGAACATGGAGCAGGGAGAGAGTGGCCTAGTACCAACCAGTGAAGAGGCGGAGCCAGGAGCTATGAATCAACCCCTGTAACCACAATTAGGTGAGTACAATTAGGTGAGTACAGCTACAAACTCAGTCACATACAATGCTACAAACACACAGTTACTTACACAACTACAAACACACAGCTACAAACACACAGTTACAAACACACAGTTACTTACACAGTCACTTACATAGTTGCTTTAACATTTTCACACCATCACCTACAATCCACGTAATTGCAGTTAAAAGAGTTGCAGAGTAACATAGATATAAGGCCACAGGAACACAGTAATATAGCTATATTATACAGTAACATAGCAACATCACAACAGAGTCACACATCAACATAGGAACATTACAATATCGTCACATAGCAACATTACAACATAGTCACACAACATCATTACACCATAATCACACAGTAACATAGCAACATTACGACATAATCTCATAGTAATATCACAACATAGCAACATTACAACACAGTAACACAGTGACGGGGGGCTGGGGGCTGGGGGCTGGGGGCTGGGGGCTGGGGGCTGGGGGCTGGGGGCTGGGGGTGGAGTCAGTGATGGTCTCAGAGTGGGTTTCTTTGTCTAGGCTGAGTTAGTGTCTTATAAAAATGTTGTTGGAAGCATTGCCGTCTGAGACGACCTTCAAGATGAGATGCCAGAATACAACTAATGGATATTTAAAATGAACGTTAATGATTATGTGAATGTGTGTGTGTGTGTGTGTGTGTGTGTGTGTGTGTGTGTGTGTGTGTGTGTGTGTGTGTGTGTGTGTGTGTGTGTATGTGTGTGTGTGTGTGTGAATGAGAGAAAGCGAGAGAGAGAAAGCGACAGAGAAAGTGAGAGAGAGAAAGCAAGATGGAGAGAAAGCGAGCGGAGAAAGCGAGAGCGAGGGAGAGAAAGAGGGAGAGAAAGAGGGAGAGAAAGAGAGAAAGAGAGAGAGAGAGAGAGAGAGAGAGAGAGAGAGAGAGAGAGAGAGAGAGAGAGAGAGATTAAGTACAGTGATAAAAACTAATGTCTGGGTTCACATTACTTCTCTGTCTACACGGACGAGGAAAGGACTTTAAAGAAGAAGAAGGCTCTCTCCCCACTCTTCAGTTCCTCCCTACTCAGTATAGACGTGAAATGTGGCGAAGAATGTTACAATAATTAGCTGGAAACTGGAGACGATCCTTCCCTCACAAGTGGTAACAAAAACATCAGAAGCACTGGAGATCTTAACTGGTTCAATATTTAATCTACAAGTGCACTTCTTCAAGAATATAACAGAAATGAAAAATTATTAAATCGTCCGAGGTTCAAGTACACTGATAAGGTGCATTGATAAGGTATACTGATCAAGTACATTGCTCAAGTCAATTTAATCAAGATTTTTATGTTTAAGACACTGCAAGCGGCCTACTAAACTACGTTACATTTTTTAATCCATAACAGTTCCTTGCTAGAACGAACATGCCACTGTTTTGCTGGATGGTGTTTGTAATCTTTATGTGGACGACGCCACGCATCTACGCTTGACGTTATCGTTCTCTTGGAACAATACTCGAATCCTGTCCCAGGCCATTAAGTGAGAGTGGGAGTCACGCTGCTGCACATACTCACACGTTACTGATGTTGCTCATCCTGCAGGCGTGTTTGTGCTCGTGTGGACCAAGAGTAAGTTTCTAGCCCCTTCCTCGACGTGTACTAAGTCACACCTACCTCAAGGGTTACTGTAAGCTCCTGCGTTCCTAGACCTGGTGTGTGGATTTCAGGTCCTCGTAAAGTCAGAGCTGTGAAAATATTGTCAAGGTTCGGACAGAGGCAGAAATAGCACCATCTACTGCCCACCACACCCCTACCGGTAAACATTATGCGATATGTGCGCGTTATATCATGTGCGACAACTGGATATGTTGATGATGTTGATGTTTCACTAACCAGTGGCTTTCTCTGTACAATACAGGGACAAAAACAGAAGACTGACGAGGTAAAGGAATAGGTAATCAGTCCCTCAGCCTAACAGCAGGGGCTCAGACTTATATACTGGAGTCAGACGAGGTGCAGCAGTGAAGGTACTGTCAGTGGTAGGCGGGATGCTAGTAACAATGCCTGCATCTCCAGCGCCTCATTTGACTTCATTATATAAGCCCACATCTTCCTGCTGCTAGGATGAAGGACTGATTACCTCCCTGAGTTGTAGTGATAAAATCACTGGTTGGCGGAATACATACAAAATAAAAATACCCATTTATTGCACATTTGTCTAATTCTTCAACTTGTTGGTATTATATAACACTGATGCTATGAAAAGTTTAAGGTCTACCTAAAAATCGTCAAAAATTTATTTTTTCCTCTTATGGTGAGTAAGATATGTGCAACACCTAGATATTTCTACTGGACAGACATTTAGCTCGCGATGGCTTATTTTCAAGCTAATCCAGAGGCATAAGAACAGATTTTATGACAGAACCAGTGAAAAAAAAATAGTTGGACTACATTAGCGAAGGTAGGTCATTCTCAGATCTGACCCACCTTATGGGCATGAACTACTTCCATTAGCTTGCTCCCCAGACACACAAAATAAGTTCCTGACTCGAACGATATCTCGGAAAACAGCCAACTAATTAATTTCTGCCCCGCATTGTGATCTCAAGATCAAGAAAAGTGCTAATCGTATTCTTTTAGCACGAGGACCTCTAAACCACAGATAAGAACATAAAGGAAGAACACTGCAGCATGTCTACTGGCCCAAAATAAGCAGGTCCTACTCAAGGACAACCATTCCCACCCACCCGGACACAAGGACACGGAATTCACTGCACAGAAAACGACCTAGTCAGCTTTGAAGATTGGGTTAGAAACTTGCCTATTCATCGTCAGAATGCAAATACTCAATAGCTCAATAGCGTCAGATGCAGCTTGTCTCTTGTTCCATGAAAACGATAGAGTCAATCGCAGATGCTTGGAAAAGTCAACCATCCAACAAAACAGATGCGTGTTCACCTTAGTAACGAGTTGGTAGACCGTCCCTAGTGCCTCAAACATGAACCCTCGATCTACCTGACTCTGACACTGCAGCATGTCTACTGGCCCAAAATAAGCAGGTCCTACTCAAGGACAACCATTCCCACCCACCCGGACACAAGGACACGGAATTCACTGCACAGAAAACGACCTAGTCAGCTTTGAAGATTGGGTTAGAAACTTGCCTATTCATCGTCAGAATGCAAATACTCAATAGCTCAATAGCGTCAGATGCAGCTTGTCTCTTGTTCCATGAAAACGATAGAGTCAATCGCAGATGCTTGGAAAAGTCAACCATCCAACAAAACAGATGCGTGTTCACCTTAGTAACGAGTTGGTAGACCGTCCCTAGTGCCTCAAACATGAACCCTCGATCTACCTGACTCTTGCACCTGACTTGTACCTACCTTTGATGAGCTTCGAGTGTCTCACTATTCTCGTCTGGTGTTTGCCTGGCCAACCATGCTGTTGCTGCTGAAGGCCCGCTGCCCTACATATCCATCACAGCCTAGCTGATCTGGCACATGGTGAAGATGCTTGTCCAGTTTCCTCTTGAAGGCTTTTACACTTGTTCGAGCCGAGTTTCTGACATCTTCTGGTAAGATGTTGAATAGTCTGGGGAAGGGGCCACTAAAGTTGATACAGTGTTCCCTTATTGTGCCCACCGCACCACTGCCCCTCACTGGGTTTATTCTGCACTTCCTTCAATATCTCTCGCTCCAGTATGTTGTTATGGTAGTGTACAGATTGGAACCAGGCCCTTGAGTACTTCCCAGGTATATATTAGCATGTATCTCTCTCTCTCTCTCCTCCGCTCCAGTGAATACATATATTAGACTTTAAGGAGTTCCCAGTAATTTAAGTGCTTTACTCGCTCTGTGTGCAGCAAACGATCTCTGTATTTGTTCCAGCTCTGATTTATCTCCTGCTTTGAATGGAGCCGTCAGCACTGAGCAATATTCCAAATGAGGGAGCACTAGCGAGTTGAAGAGCGTCTCCAATTGGCATTATTTCTCTTATTTTGAAAGTTTTCATTACCCACCCGTCATCATCCTGGCTCTCGTGATCTTTGTCTTATTTTATTCTTTGAAAGAAAGGTCAGTTGATATAATTATTCCCAAGTCTTTTACGTGTTCCTTTCGTTCTATCTGGTGATCCTCTTGAGTTTTGTATACAGTGTTCTTTCGAGTTCTTCATTCTTTCCATACCTAAGCAGTTGGAACTTATCACCACTGAACGTCATGTTGTTCTTAACTGCCCACTGGAAAACCCTGCTTATGTCTTCCTGCAATTTTTTTGTGTCTTCTACCGTAGTGACTTTCATGCTTATTTTAGTGTCATCTGCAAATGATGATACAAAACTGTGACGGGTGCTTTTATCTATGTCACCTATGAGGATGAGAAACAGTAGAGGTGCCAGAACACTGCCTTGGGGAACTGAGCTTTGTAACTCGCTGATGCTGGATTTTGCTCTGTTTACTATTACTTTTTGTATTGTGTGTGTTAAGAACCCGAAAATCCATCTGCCTACCTTCCCCATAATGCCTATGGCCCTCATTTTGTGAGTTATCACTCCATGATCGCATTTGTCAAAAGCCTTTGCAAAATGTGCAAATCATATCTGAGTTTTGGTGGCTTTCCAACGCCTCCGTAATTCTGTCATAGTGGTTCAGCGGCATAACCCAAATTAGCCATTCTGATTTGGGTTATGCCGGTTGTGTTGGTCCATGAAATTTGTAATCTGCTGTCTTATCACTCCTTCGAAGATTTCTATGATGTGAGAAGTTAGGGCTGCTGGTCTGTAATTTTTAGCTAGTGCTCTACTACCTCCCTTATAATATCTTTTATAATGATATATCTTTATTTACTACAAGTACATGTACATGGTACGCAAGTCTAGCTGACATCAATGACATACTACTATACAGAAAGCCGCTTGTTATACTGGACATTTCGGGCAAATTAAGTCAGTTATGTCCCAGGATGCGACCCACACCAGTCGACTAACACCCAGGTACCCATTTTAAACTTATGGGTGAACAGGAACAGGGACAGCAGGTGTCTTATGGAAACACGTCCCTAATGTTTTCCAGCCGTACGGAGGAGATTGGAACCCCGGACCTCAGTGTGTGAGCTGAGAGCGCTAGCGATCGAGCTATGTCTGCAGTCTTAAGGTCTCCGGTATTTCACCTAGACCTAGGCTCTTTCTCCAAAGAATACTGAGGGCTCGTGCTAGTGGTACTTCGCACTTCTTAATAAATAGAGCATTCCATAAATCTGGTCCAGGTGCTGAGTGGCCACGTGGGTATGTTATCCATTTCTTTTTTCGAAATCTATGGGATTTGTACTGTGAGTTAGCTGGTCTACGCGGCCTTCTGCTGGAGTAAAAAATGTTTCTGCATTCTGTACCTTGCTGTCATTTAGTGGGATGCTGAACACCGATTCATACTGTTCGTCGTCAGTATACGATTATCCTCTCAATAATGGTCCATTTCTACAGGTAGTTCTTAGATTGGATTTTGCATAGGAACAGAAATATTTTGGGTTTCTTGCAATATCCTGTATAAGTCTTTGTTCCTTTGTACTTCTTCTGTTAGGTATGACATCCTAAGTCTTTGTTTTAATTCAGTGATCTCTCGCCTAAGGTTATCTTTCCTTTGTTGTGACGTATTTGTGATTTTAAGCAATTATGGAACCCATTTTCTTCTTCGGTATCTATCAATGGTACTCTGGGCTCTATCAACGGTACGTGTTTAATACAGCCCTTGTATGCTTCTATGTTCAGCTTCTCTAGGAACTGGTGGGGATTTAGTGTACTCAAGGCTGATTCCCAGGATATGTCTGATAGCTCTTAGTTTATTTTCTCCCAGTTGGCTGTTAAAATTAAACTTACTGAACATGCTTTCTCTTACATTAGTGCTGCAGTTCCCTAACCCTGAGTTATATTCGTTTGCACTACTGTGATGGTGTAGTCAGGGTATATTGTATTTGTAATATTATGTCTCTGATTAGTTCCTCGTTGTTTGTGAATATCAAAACCAGGGAATTTTTTATTGTTAGTGGGATCAGATATCTGTAGGTTCAATGAGTACTTTACATAAAGCCTCATTTTGACTCTTACAACTGACTGACTCTTACAACTGACTGACTCTTACAGGCTCTTGCACCTGACTCTTACAGACTCTTACATCTGAAGCTTCCTGACTCTTACACATGATTCTTATAGATTCTTACACCTGAAGTTTACAGACTAACACCTGACTCATACAATAAGGTAATTTTTCCTCATACTTGACATATGCTTCAATTATCTCGCCAGTTAGTAAACTACAACTAATAAACACTAATGAAGAAGTTCACCTTGTTCAGTTCAATACCGTACTTCTCTTCACCCTGTTCAATACAATATCGTACTTCTCTTCACCTTGTTCAATACATTACCGTACTTTTTTTCACCTTGTTAAATATTATACTTCTCTTCACCTTGTTCAATGCAATACTGTACATCCGTTCACCTTGTTCAGTACAATACTGTATTTCTCTTCACCTTGTTAACTACAATACTGTATTTTTTTACCTTGTTCAATACAATACTTTACTTCTCTTCACCTTGTTCAATACAATACTTTACTTCTCTTCACCTTGTTCAAAACAATACTTTACTTCTCTTCACCTTGTTCAATACAATACTTTACTTCTCTTCACCTTGTTCAATACCATGCTGTGCTTCTCTTCACCTTGTTTAATATTGTTCTCTCTTCACCTTGTTCAACATAATATTATACTTCTCTTCACCTTGTACTATACAATATTGTTCTCTCCTCCTTGTTCAGTAAGAGAATCTATTCCAACTAATGTTGTTACTACTAAGATGTATTCAACAGTATTGTAGTGAACAAGTTGAAGAGAAGTTCAATATTGTGTTGAACAAGGTGAAGAAAAGTTCAGTAATTTACTGAACAAGGTGAACAGAAGTTCAATATTGTTTTGAACAAGGTGAAGAGAAGTTCAGTATTGTAGTGAACAAGTTGAAGAGAAGTTCAGTATTGTGTTGAACAAGGTGAAGAAAAGTTCAGTAATTTACTGAACAAGGTGAACAGAAGTTCAATATTGTTTTGAACAAGGTGAAGAGAAGTTCAGTATAATATTGAACAAGGTGAAGCAAAGTTCAGTTTGTTTCGTTCAATGTGAAGAGAAGTTCAGTATTGTAATGAACAATGTGAGTGTGGAAAACAACTCTTTTGTACTGTTCATTACATTTGTTAAATGAAACGTTTAGCTACTCGTGGCGAAACGTTTCCTTGCGTAAGTGTCCTGATCTTTACACAAGTCTTCGTGTGTATCGTTGTGGGTATCCCCAGACCACTTACATGATGAACGTAAGTTGAACACTGACCCAAGTGACTAAGTGACTGCTCAAACAACAACAAAGAATAATTTACGTCTCAGTTTACCACTATTTAAACAAACCAAACGCTTCTTACCTCTGTTATTATTATTATTATTATTATTATTATTATTATTATTATTATATTAAATTCACGTGAAAACTTCAAATTCGGTGGGAATTGTAAAGCTCCGGGAAGTGGGAGGTTATCCCACTTGATCCAGGGGATGGGAAGGGTAGCTTCTAGTCCTCGGATCAAGAGCCCTTCACCAGGAATAAAGACGTTCCCTCCTTGAAGGATTAGCTGATGATTGATCCCACTCGTCATCTGATCCTTCAAAATGTTTCGAATTTCTCCTATTATCGTTTAAAGTCAGTGAGACACTTCAGTGATATCTTATCCCTGCATTTATGTGAAACGACAGCCTGTTAAACGATTTGCACTCTGACATAATGTCTTATCTTTTGGATTTGTTTCATTAACATGTAAGATATCTGGTAAAACTCACCAACATCTTGTTATTTACCAGTAACTTACAGTTATGAGGAGACTCTTAGGACTGGTTATTGGTTCCTCTTGGCTCTTTGTCGAGTCACACCTCGAAGAGAAAAAAAAAACAGAAGACAGGAAAGGAGGGAGAGGAAAGGGGGGGAGGAGGAGAAGCAGGAGAAGCAGGAGAAGAAGAAGAAGAAGAAGAAGAAGAAGAAGAAGAAGAAGAAGAAGAAGAAGAAGAAGAAGAAGAAGAAGAAGAAGAAGAAAAAGAAGAAGAAGAAGAAGAAGAAGCATTAGTAGAATTAACAGTAAT
Source organism: Cherax quadricarinatus (assembly GCF_038502225.1). Taxonomy (NCBI): domain Eukaryota; kingdom Metazoa; phylum Arthropoda; class Malacostraca; order Decapoda; family Parastacidae; genus Cherax; species Cherax quadricarinatus. Next base: position 31,996,918 of record NC_091302.1, on the reverse strand, counting down.
AACCGAGTACTAGCAGCAGTAGTAATTGTAGCTGCAGTGGTAGTAGCAGTAATAGCATAGTGAGGTAGTAGTGGAAGTACTAGTAGTAGTAGTGGTGGTAGTCCATGAGAAAAAGAGAAGCACTGTGGGAGACCTACTGGCCCACCAAAACCCCGGCGAGACATAACCATCTAGGACAAAAGCCACAAGACAAATAAGAAACAACTTTGGACAAGAGACAGACGGAAGACCATCTGCCTCATGCTAGGAAAGAAGAGGAAACAAGAAAGAGGAGAGTCAGAAGAGGGGAGAAAAGCAAAGAAAATACGGAAGATAGATCAAGAGGGAAGGAGAGGAGGTAAAGATCAAGTCACTAGTGTTTTGATCCTTTGATCATTTGAAAATATGTTGAGTTCAGGCATCTATGAAAACAAAGTCAGGATTAAAATTTATGTTAGTGATGATGAGGTGCATAAGGGCTGGTTGTACAAGACGGCGTCTTTGAAGACTAGAAGAAGGGTAGACAGTTTCAACAGAGGACTAGGTAATAGGATTATTGATATCTCGAGCATGACAGACAAGAACATTGTTGTCTGCAAGACAAACACTTTTTTTTGTGCTCTTAAAGTCTGCCAGATAAAGTGCGGTCGATTTCATGAAAATATTGGAGAGGGCAAGAGGAGCACAAAATGGAGTAGACACCGGAAAGATCAGTAACAGAAGTATGAACTAGATTACTACGATGGGAATTAGATTGGCTAAAAGTTTGATATCTAAAGGACGGAAGATGTTGTCAAGATTTTACAGTCTGGAAAAGTAGGGACGGCAGTGAACAGGAGATTTCTCAGAAGTGAAATTTTATCCTCTTGCCACATGGCTGGCCAAAATTCTCACTCCTTTTCTTGACTCTTTCTCCAGCTCAACTCAGTCATTCTCAAGACTTTATCGAACGTTTACGGACCAGTAAGATGCTAAGTCATGATGTTGAGTCTCTCTTCACTAATGTTCCTCTTGAAGTTCTCATTTTTTTCAGAGTGAAGGCCAGTGAAAAGCTACTTCATCTCCCTATACCAACTGATTTCTTTCTCGATCTTATTTGCCCTTGTGTGGACTCCAGCTATTTTCTTTCTTTTCAAAAGTAAATTTTATTCCCAAACTTTTGGTGTTGCTATTGGCTCTCTCCTCTTCCCCCTGCTAATCTTCACGTGTTGTATTTTAAAACTGTTCTGATTCCTACTATTATGATGCGTCCTTCTCTCTGGTTTCGCTATGTCGATGCTGTGTGGTCTTTGGCCACATGACTTGTCTTTTCCCGTCTGTTCTCGATGTCCTTAACACTGTTTATCATGCTGAAACCTAAATTTGAATCATTCTAATTCTTTCCTTTCCTTGATGTTCATTTCTACCCCTCCATAACAGACTTTCTTCAGTTTACCGCAAGTCAGTGCTCAGTCTCACGAATATTTACCACTTTTTTGACATCAGTGATATTATATACCACTGATGTGGTATTATATACTACCGACAAGTTGAAGAATTAGACAAATGTGCAGTAATTGGGTATCTTTATTTAGAAGACGTTTTGCCAACCTTTGATTTTATGAATACAATACCAAAGTCTTATGTAATGTATTGATAAAGCCGCTAGTTGGCGAAACGTCTTATATAGATACCCAGTCGTTGCACATGTGTCTAGTACTTCAACTACCTTCTTAACATGTCTGTCTATCAAGAAAAAAGTTTTTTCTTTCTCCGTGTCCTCCGCATCCGTGACCCTTAATTTCTTGGCTCTGAAATTTCCACGCTTCATAGTTCTCTCTCTCTCTCTCTCTCTCTCTCCGTCTCTCTCAGATATCCTTTCGGTTTCATAAACTCTGCCTACTCTCATGCTAAACGGACTTTTTTCTCTCCCTAACTCATTTCTTCAAAATCTCCTGCTCGTTTCTTTCCCTATAATTCCAATCTTCAGCATTTTAACTTCAATATATTAACTCGATTTTCATCAAACTAATGTTCTGCTCCTCTTGTTCTCTCCAGCAAATTAGTGAAACTGTGCTCTTTTTCTGAGAGACTTAAAAAACAGAAAAGAAGTGACGACACCAACTATGATCTTCTCTGACATGACAGAGATCACGACCGTCCTATTAACCTATCCTTTGTTGAAACTAACTACCCTTCTTCTAGCCTTCAAAGAAGCCCGTCTTGTCGAATTAGATTGTATACACAACATTTCTAGCATAAATCTTAGTCCTGGCTTTGTCTCTGTTGATGCTCGCCTTTCTCATTACGTTGTCAAATGATCTCATCTTAGAACACTCGTGACTTGACCTGACCTTTCTGGTGCTTCCTCTTCCCCTTTCCTCTTGTCCTGTGTTCTGTTTTTCTTTCGCCTTTCTCGTATTCTCACTTTCCTCGCTGCTTCCCTTTCTTTCCTAGTATGAGCCAGTAGGCCTACGGTGTATCACGGTATTTTTCTGGTAGGTTTTGCTCCGGGTTATGTCCAGCGAGGGTTTTGTTCCACGTCCGTGGGACAGTTGGTCTCCTGCACTTTTGTTCACGTGTTCTTTTGAACTATTGCAATTCTTTCACTGCTGTTACTTCTATTCTAGGTAATACCATCACTATTAAGATTGCACTTACATCCTTACTACTGCTACTACCACTGTTGCTACCATTACTACTACTACTACCATCACCACCACTGTTGTTACTATTACTACTACTCCTATACTACTGCAACCACAACCACCACTCTTGCTTCTATTACTACTACTACTGCTACTATTTTTCTACTACCAGAAATGCTAATTCCACTATCTTTACTATCCCTCCCACCTTTCGCTTTGCTCTTCAATGTTTTTTTCTCCCTCGCACAATTGTGACTTGACAATGATCCAGGACGGACCGCAGCGCCGTCGTAATTTTTTTCTCTCTGGTGAGCGTTATTTGCAAATTGTTCCAGCCACGGCACTGTGACTTTTTATCCAACTTACATTTACTTTTCCATGTGTTCCTTTTGGTTCTCACTCATGCAATATTTTATTTCCATTTTACGAGGCCTAGTCAGAGATTGGGCAAAGAGGGCGATGACCCCAGGAACCTCAGATACAACAGCTACACCTCCACTAGTAATTAACAAAGGCAATAATTATGCTGGTGGTGGCTCACGCTCGGCGATATACAGCCTCTGGCCACTAAATCCTGGGCGAGACAAGACTTACGAGCAAGTCTTCTTACTCCAGTTGATCCTGTTCACCTAGTAGTAAATAGGTACCTGGGTGTTTGGCGACTGTTGTGGGAGGAATTTTAGAGGATGGTAGTATACCTTAGAATGGGATGGTTTTTGACGCAAGGTAAGATAGTCATCTTGAGGAGGTTGTAATATATCGGGCTGAGGTACGATAATAGCATCCGGGGGATGGCGGTATATCATAGATTAAACTGGGCTTAGACAGAAGCTGAGGCACGATAACAGCATCCTGGGGGTGGCAGCAGATCACAGATTATGCTGGGCTTTGACAGGAGCTGAGGTACGATAACAGCATCCTTAGGAGGTAGTAGTATACATTTAATATGGTTGGGCTTTGACACGAATTGAGGTAAGATAACAGCTCTCGACTTGTAAACTGAGCGGTGTCAAGGAGGCTCTGTGATGAGGTTTACTCGAGTTCCCGGGTTCAGAGTCCACTGACACAATCACAGAGGGAATCAATGTTGTTACCAGAGATGTGTGTGTGTGTGTGTGTGTGTGTGTGTGTGTGTGTGTGTGTGTGTGTGTGTGTGTGTGTAAAAGATATTGGTAAAATTAATTAGAGAGGCTTTCAGCTAAGCGGGATACACCATCAGTGTGCTGCTACGCTATTCTACATGAGAATTACACAGGGTAAGAAAGGTTAATTGTTTGCCTGTCACCTTCCAGCACGCAGGATGAGGCTAATGCAAGGTGTTGAAATCTGTCAGTTGAATCTGGGAGACTTCAGTGGTGTCAGCCTGAGCTGGGAGACTTCAGTAGTGTCAGCCTGAACTGAGAGACTTCAGTAGTGTCAGTCTGAGCTGGGAGACTTCAGTAGTGTCAGCCTGAGCTGGGAGGCTTCAGTGGAGGCAATGAGGATTTCATCAAATATTCCATGAAGGGATTATCAGCTACTGCAGCTTCAGATGTTTCGTATCAGTATTGCTGGAGTTACTAATACTTGTTAACTGCCATTTCTCAGGACTGGGGCTGAGAGGAAGAGAGAGGCGGGAGAAAGAGAGGAGAGAAGGGAGTGTTGGAGGTGAGGAGGGAGGAAGAGAGGAGAGGGCGAGGGTGATGGAGGTGGTGCAGAGAAATTTAGTCAGTCTATACACGCCTACCTCATTGATTTTGTCATTCCTGATTCCCGGGTAATATTCTTAAGGCTATACACCTGAGCACCTGCATACTAACATGTGTAGTGTATACACAATCAACGTCCTTATCACCTGTATACTAGCAGGTGTACAGTGCACAGGCAACATCTTGAGCCCCAGTATACTAGCCTGTGTACAGTACACAGGCAACATCCTGAGCACCTGTATACTAGCATGTGTAGTTGAAACAAAATCAACACCTGTATACTAGCATGTGTAAGCACAATCAACACAAGTATACTAGCATGTGTACAGTACACAGGCAACATCCTGAGCACCTGTACACTAACATACATTCAGTACACAACGTGGTGATGGACTACGGCTCACCAGTCCTCGTAACATTATCACTACTTAAAGACTCCACCTCGCTATAATATCTCATTCACACGGATTCTGATGAGCTCCTCGATGTCTTCTACTGGAAATTCTTCGAGTTTCTTCTTCCTATTACATGTGTTATATGCATGGGAAAGAGTTAAAGCTGTAAGATAATCCAGAACCTGGAAAATGTGAGGAAACAGTAGTAGCAGTTTTAGTAGTAGTAGTAGTAGTAGTAGTAGTAGTAGTAGTAGTAGTAGTAGTAGTGTAGTAGTAGCATTATTATTATTACCAGTAGTAGTAGTAGTAGTATAGTAATAATAGTAGTTATATTAGTATAGTGGTAGTAATAGTAGTAATAACAATAGTAGTAATAGTAGCAATAGTAGTAAAGGTAGAAGTAATAGTAGTAGTAGTAGTAGTAATAGTAGTAGTAGTGACATTTACGGAGCACTTTAACTACATAGGTCACTCAGTGCTGATAGCCATAAAAATATATATACAACACAAAATAAAATAAAGGATACAATTAACAAACATCAAAACAAGCAACAAACACTCGAAAAAAGTACTATTATATAACGTTAAAATAACCAACATCAATTAAAAATGACATTAAAATATTTACAACAAAAGATTGTCTCTAAAAGTTCCCCGAGGTCCCTACAGGCCACAAACTGGAGGTAATCAAATTTCTTCCAATTCACTGGCCCAGGAGCTCTTCTCTTACATCATGGTGCGCCTGTCTGTGAGTGCTCGCTGGACTGTTGAGTGCTCTACTTGACAACACTCACTAACACGTCCTCAAGAAGCCAACGTCGATATCTTACATATTGTTTAAAGCAATTTTCTCATATATTCACACCAAGTTAGGTTACTCGTATACTAGATAAAAACAAAGCAATTACATCATGTCATTACGAACAGAAATGCAATCAATAATACACAAGACTCATGAAACCGTAATGACACTATTGCTGTTCTAGAGTTTTACGACTTACTTGCCGCTAGTTCTATCCTCACCCGTACACAAGAAAGGTATTCCCTTATCCTATCAGTCCAACTCCCTCAACCTCAGTTCATGAAAGCAGCGTAAGTATCTAATGAAGTTAAATATTAGCACTGAAATTATGAAGTCAGTCTGAAGAGCCAGTTGCAAGTGGTCGCATTAAAATTATAGCACAGTTGTGATCTGAAGATGGTCCTGGACGGACTGAAACATCCTGATAATCTGTTTGAAAGTGTGGGAGTGTTGTGACTTGTTCCAGCCATGTTGTTGGGACTTGTTCCAGTCATGTTGTTGGGACTTGTTCCAGCCATGTTGTTGCGACTTGTTCCAGCCATGTTGTTGCGACTTGTTCCAGCCATGTTGTTGCGACTTGTTCCAGCCATGTTGTTGCGACTTGTTCCAGCCATGTTGTTGCGACTTGTTCCAGCCATGTTGTTGCGACTTGTTCCAGCCATGTTGTTGCGACTTGTTCCAGCCATGTTGTTGGGACTTGTTCCAGCCATGTTGTTGGGACTTGTTCCAGCCATGTTGTTGGGACTTGTTCCAGCCATGTTGTTGGGACTTGTTCCAGCCATGTTGTTGGGACTTGTTCCAGCCATGTTGTTGGGACTTGTTGCAGCCATGTTGTTGGGACTTGTTCCAGCCATGTTGTTGCGACTTGTTGCAGCCATGTTGTTGGGACTTGTTCCAGCCATGTTGTTGGGACTTGTTCCAGCCATGTTGTTGCGACTTGTTCCAGCCATGTTGTTGCGACTTGTTCCAGCCATGTTGTTGCGACTTGTTGCAGCCATGTTGTTGCGACTTGTTCCAGCCATGTTGTTGGGACTTGTTCCAGCCATGTTATTGCGACTTGTTCCAGCCATGTTATTGCAACTTGTTCCAGCCATGTTATTGCGACTTGTTGCAGCCATGTTGTTGGGACTTGTTCCAGCCATGTTGTTGGGACTTGTTCCAGCCATGTTGTTGGGACTTGTTCCAGCCATGTTGTTGGGACTTGTTCCAGCCATGTTGTTGCGACTTGTTCCAGCCATGTTGTTGCGACATGTTGCAGCCATGTTGTTGGGACATGTTGCAGCCATGTTGTTGGGACTTGTTCCAGCCATGTTGTTGCGTCTTGTTCCAGCCATGTTATTGCAACTTGTTCCAGCCATGTTATTGCGACTTGTTCCAGCCATGTTGTTGGGACTTGTTCCAGCCATGTTGTTGGGACTTGTTCCAGCCATGTTGTTGCGACTTGTTCCAGCCATGTTGTTGCTACTTGTTCCAGCCATGTTATTGCGACTTGTTCTAGCCATGTTATTGCGACTTGTTCTAGCCATGTTATTGCGACTTGTTCCAGCCATGTTATTGCGACTTGTTCCAGCCATGTTATTGCGACTTGTTCCAGCCATGTTATTGCGACTTGTTCCAGCCATGTTATTGCGACTTGTTCCAGCCATGTTATTGCGACTTGTTCCAGCCATGTTATTGCGACTTGTTCCAGCCATGTTACTGCGACTTGTTCCAGCCATGTTACTGCGACTTGTTCCAACCATGTTATTGCGACTTGTTCCAACATTGTTATTGCGACTTGTTCCAGCCATGTTAATGCGACTTGTTCCAGCCATGTTATTGCGACTTGTTCTAGCCATGTTATTGCGACTTGTTCCAGCCATGTTATTGCGACTTGTTCCAGCCATGTTATTGCAACTTGTTCCAGCCATGTTATTGCGACTTGTTCCAGCCATGTTATTGCGACTTGTTCCAGCCATGTTATTGCGACTTGTTCCAGCCATGTTACTGCGACTTGTTCCAGCCATGTTATTGCGACTTGTTCCAGCCATGTTATTGCGACTTGTTCCAGCCATGTTATTGCGACTTGTTCCAGCCATGTTATTGCAACTTGTTCCAGCCATGTTATTGCAACTTGTTCCAGCCATGTTATTGCGACTTGTTCCAGCCATGTTACTGCGACTTGTTCCAGCCATGTTATTGCGACTTGTTCCAGCCATGTTATTGCAACTTGTTCCAGCCATGTTATTGCGACTTGTTCCAGCCATGTTATTGCGACTTGTTCCAGCCATATTATTGCAACTTGTTCCAGCCATGTTATTGCAACTTGTTCCAGCCATGTTATTGCGACTTGTTCCAACCATGTTATTGCGACTTGTTCCAACATTGTTATTGCAACTTGTTCCAGCCATGTTACTGCGACTTGTTCCAGCCATGTTACTGCGACTTGTTCCAGCCATGTTATTGCGACTTGTTCCAGCCATGTTATTGCAACTTGTTCCAGCCATGTTATTGCAACTTGTTCCAGCCATGTTATTGCGACTTGTTCCAGCCATGTTATTGCAACTTGTTCCAGCCATGTTATTGCAACTTGTTCCAGCCATGTTATTGCAACTTGTTCCAGCCATGTTATTGCAACTTGTTCCAGCCATGTTATTGCGACTTGTTCCAGCCATGTTACTGCGACTTGTTCCAGCCATGTTACTGCGACTTGTTCCAGCCATGTTATTGCAACTTGTTCCAGCCATGTTGTTGCGACTTGTTCCAGCCATGTTATTGCGACTTGTTCCAGCCATGTTACTGCGACTAGTTCCAGCCATGTTACTGCGACTTGTTCCAGCCATGTTACTGCGACTTGTTCCAGCCATGTTACTGCGACTTGTTCCAGCCATGTTACTGCGACTTGTTCCAGCCATGTTACTGCGACTTGTTCCAGCCATGTTGTTGTAACTTGCATTCGTCTCAATTTCTTCGATAAAAATAACAAATTGGCACCTAACAATCCGAACCTTATTTTAAAACCAAAGACACGACGCATTCTCTAGTGGACACTTAAGCACCAGTATTGTACATCATTACAGCTCTTAATTAAGTGTGCAGCCGCTCAGAAGTTGCCTTCTCAAGTTACAAGCACTGAAGGAATGAAGCTTTTGTATGAGGCATTCACAAATAATTATAGTAAAAACTCTAATATTTAAATTTTCACAATTTCCAAATTTATTCCAAAATTAATCCAAAACCTTTCTCTAAATAAGAAACTCCAGGGTTTAAGGTTTGAAGCAGATCAGAAGATGCATTCTTCAGTTATTTCATGGACACCACTTTCTAAATAAAACTGGAAAATTATAACTTGCACAAATAACTGTAAAGCATCCTATGAAAAGCGCAACAGTACTAAAAGTTTGAACGCTACCAGAACAACCATTCCAAGTTAAATAGCTGCATTAGTAAATTGGCAAAATTTGCACCTATACAGGTTAAACCCAAAATTTGCACCTATACAGGTTAAACCCAAAATTTGCACCTATACAGGTTAAACCCAAAATTTGCACCTATACAGGTTAAACCCAAAATTTGCACCTATACAGGTTAAACTCAAAATTTGCACCTATACAGGTTAAATCCAAAATTTGCACCTATACAGGTTAAACCCAAAGTTTGCACCTATACAGGTTAAATCCAAAATTTGCACCTATACAGGTTAAATCCAAAAGGTTTCACCATTTTCATTCAACACATCAGTCATTAAATATTTAGATGCTCATAAGAGGCATCTTCTAGTTATTTCAGGGAAAAAATACCTTGCTATTTTAAAAATCTAAGTGGCACATACAACAACAACAATCTCAGTCTACTATGTAAAATACACCACAGATAAATGATATAAAATACCGACACGATAAAAAGTTAAACACAAATGCAGTATAATGCGAGCCTTTATTGACAACATTTCGTCCACACAGTGGACTTGATCAAGTCACAAGCAGAACTGTTTGTGGACTGATATACCCCACTTGAGGCAGCCCACTCAGTGATACTGTCCCCTGCCCCCCCTGAAGTCGGTGACAGACACCTTGTCATACACTGCAAGATCCTCCACATACAAGGAGGCCATGACACCATCAGGGATAAAGCTGACTACAACACCCACGATAACAATACATGTGATACTCAAGATACTGACATGCGGGTCTCATCTACTTCCAGAGGGTACTCCCGCGCGTATCACCTTGAACGATCTGCTTGAAAGAAATTATTGGAGAAATCAAAACAGACGACCCCAGAGTCTGGAGAGGGTGAAGTACGTCAAACCATCACGTTATATCATAGTTTTTCCCTCAGGTCGAAGAAGACTGCTGAGTTATGATGGTGGTTGGCGAAACCACTACTTTGAGAGGGGTGGACCGGTTACCCAGCCGAAGGCCTCGGTTAGATGACCAAAAGTTCTAGTGTCGGGTCATCATATGACCATGACTTGCGTCAAGAGACAATTGTCATGTTTTCTGACGAAACTAACCTAACTTCTTTGATGTGACTGGTCATTCGAACCTGGCCGTTCGGACCTGTTGTCGATCGGAACTTGCAGAAGCGAAAGTCCGCCGAAGAAATGCAGCCTTTCTTCTCCAGATATCAGACGAGACGAATATTCAGCATCCTCGCCAACATCATGCAGAGGCAGGTCGACATCGCGGCATCTCTCTAGTCCCGGCCTGGCTTTGGGACAGCGAGAAATTAACCAGGAATAGTTTACGTAAAATTAACCAGAGTACTCCTGCACATGCCAGTAACTAAACGAACCTTTCCCCATTTACAGTAGATCGGTGATAAAATTTTTTAGCTGATCAGATAAGGTGGTTGGAAGTTATGTATAAAATCTTTGGAGGAAGGAATGAAAAACTTCTGTTACCCACTTCGGTAAATCTAATGAAGGTGATACAAACATGAAGCTTCGGAGAAAAATAAACGAAATAGAATGTAAAGTCGACTGCCACGGAATCACGTTTTTCTTTATTGTGTTTACATCACAAATAATGCGTTTGCTGCCAGAAATGCTAACTTTGCTAAGAAGGATGGGTCATACCGGCTCCACCTGCACACGGCAACAAGGCAGTTAAGATATTTTTGTGCTCATACACTCAACAAGACTGTGTAGATATCTTTGTGTTCACCTCCTGCCACCACCTCTCACTCACCACTAAGAACACTGCCTAGCGCAGGATAAATAACTGTCTCTGCTGAAGAAGACAAACGTAGATCCAATTCACAAAGGATTGAATGGCAACACCAGATCAGCGTCACTATTGTCAACAGATTTTTTTATCGATATATCAAAACAAACAGCAGTTGTGATGAATGGTTTTGAAAACCGACAAGTTGAAGATTGAGACACTTATGCAATATATGGGAATCTTCATTGAGGAAACGTTTCGCCACACAGTGGCTTCATCAGACCATCAATCTACAAGATTGATGGGCTGAACACATCGACTCCAGGCTGAGGGACTGATTACCTCAAACTCCTCTCCTTACACCTTTCTGCTTTGTATTGGACTGATGAAGCCACTGTGTGGCGAAACGTTTCCTCAATAAAGATTCCCATATGCTGCATAAGTGTCTCAATATTCAACAAATAGCAATGTTTATTTTACTATCATTCATTACTATGCGAGAAACAATGTGGACTCGGAGGTCGTTCTGTAGACGATCTCACGTTGAACTTTTATTATTATTATTATTATTTTTTTTTTTTATTATCACACTGGCCGATTCCCACCAAGGCAGGGTGGCCCGAAAAAGAAAAACTTTCACCATCATTCACTCCATCACTGTCTTGCCAGAAGGGTGCTTTACACTACAGTTTTTAAACTGCAACATTAACACCCCTCCTTCAGAGTGCAGGCACTGTACTTCCCATCTCCAGGACTCAAGTCCGGCCTGCCGGTTTCCTTGAACCCCTTCATAAATGTTACTTTGCTCACACTCCAACAGCACGTCAAGTATTAAAAACCATTCGTCTCCATTCACTCCTATCAAACACGCTCACGCACGCCTGCTGGAAGTCCAACCCCCTCGCACACAAAACCTCCTTTACCCCCTCCCTCCAACCTTTCCTAGGCCGACCCCTACCCCGCCTTCCTTCCACTACAGACTGATACACTCTTGAAGTCATTCTGTTTCGCTCCATTCTCTCTACATGTCCGAACCACCTCAACAACTCTTCCTCAGCCCTCTGGACAACAGTTTTGGTAATCCCGCACCTCCTCCTAACTTCCAAACTACGAATTCTCTGCATTATATTCACACCACACATTGCCCTCAGACATGACATCTCCACTGCCTCCAGCCTTCTCCTCGCTGCAACATTCATCACCCATGCTTCACACCCATATAAGAGTGTTGGTAAAACTATACTCTCATACATTCCCCTCTTTGCCTCCAAGGACAAAGTTCTTTGTCTCCACAGACTCCTAAGTGCACCACTCACCCTTTTCCCCTCATCAATTCTATGATTCACCTCATCCTTCATAGACCCATCCGCTGACACGTCCACTCCCAAATATCTGAATACATTCACCTTCTCCATACTCTCTCCCTCCAATCTGATATCCAATCTTTCATCACCTAATATTTTTGTTATCCTCATAACCTTACTCTTTCCTGTATTCACTTTTAATTTTCTTCTTTTGCACACCCTACCAAATTCATCCACCAATCTCTGCAACTTCTCTTCAGAATCTCCCAAGAGCACAGTGTCATCAGCAAAGAGCAACTGTGACAACTCCCACTTTATGTGTGATTCCTTATCTATTAACTCCACGCCTCTTGTCAAGACCCTCGCATTTACTTCAACAACCACGGTGACATCACACATCCCTGTCTAAGGCCTACTTTTACTGGGAAATAATTTCCCTCTTTCCTATGTACTTTAACTTGAGCCTCACTATCCTCGTAAAAACTCTTCACTGCTTTCAGTAACCTACCTCCTACACCATACACCTGCAACATCTGACACATTGCCCCCTTATCCACCCTGTCATACGCCTTTTCCAAATACATAAATGCCACAAAGACCTCTTTAGCCTTATCTAAATACTGTTCACTTATATGTTTCACTGTAAACACCTGGTCCACACACCCCCTACCTTTCCTAAAGCCTCCTTGTTCATCTGCTATCATATTCTCAGTCTTACTTTTAATTCTTTCAATAATAACTCTACCATACACTTTACCAGGTATACTCAACAGACTTTTCCCCCTATAATTTTTGCACTCTCTTTTGTCCCCTTTGCCTTTATACAAAGGAACTATGCATGCTCTCTGCCAATCCCTAGGTACCTTACCCTCTTCCATACATTTATTAAATAATTGCACCAACCACTCCAAAACTATATCCCCACCTGCTTTTAATATTTCTATCTTTATCCCATCAATCCCGGCTGTCTTACCCCCTTTCATTTTACCTACTGCCTCACGAACTTCCCCCACACTCACAACTGGCTCTTCCTCACTCCTACAAGATGTTATTCCTCCTTGCCCTATACACGAAATCACAGCCTCCCTATCTTCATCAACATTTAACAATTCCTCAAAATATTCCCTCCATCTTCCCAATACCTCTAACTCTCCATTTAATAACTCTCCTCTCCTATTTTTAACTGACAAATCCATTTGTTCTCTAGGCTTCCTTAACTCGTTAATCTCACTCCAAAACTTTTTCTTATTTTCAACAAAATTTGTTGATAACATCTCACCCACTCTCTCATTTGCTCTCTTTTTACATTGCTTCACCACTCTCTTAACCTCTCTCTTTTTCTCCATATACTCTTCCCTCCTTGCATCACTTCTACTTTGTAAAAACTTCTCATATGCTAACTTTTTCTCCCTTACTATTCTCTTTACATCATCATTCCACCAATCTCTCCTCTTCCCTCCCGCACCCACTTTCCTGTAACCACAAACTTCTGCTGAACACTCTAACACTACATTTTTAATCCTACCCCATACCTCTTCGACCCCATTGCCTATGCTCTCATTAGCCCATCTATCTTCCAATAGCTGTTTATATCTTTCCCTAACTGCCTCCTCTTTTAGTTTATAAACCTTCACCTCTCTCTTCCCTGATGCTTCTATTCTCCTTGTATCCCATCTACCTTTTACTCTCAGTGTAGCTACAACTAGAAAGTGATCTGATATATCTGTGGCCCCTCTATAAACATGTACATCCTGAAGTCTAATCAACAGTCTTTTATCTACCATTACATAATCCAACAAACTACTGTCATTTCGCCCTACATCATATCTTGTATACTTATTTATCCTCTTTTTCTTAAAATATGTATTACCTATAACTAAACCCCTTTCTATACAAAGTACAATCAAAGGGCTCTCATTATCATTTACACCTGGCACCCCAAACTTTCTTACCACACCCTCTCTAAAAGTTTCTCCTACTTTAGCATTCAGGTCCCCTACCACAATTACTCTCTCACTTGGTTCAAAGGCTCCTATGCATTCACTTAACATCTCCCAAAATCACTCTCTCTCCTCTGCATTCCTCTCTTCTCCAGGTGCATACACGCTTATTATGACCCACTTCTCGCATCCAACCTTTACTTTAATCCACATAATTCTTGCATTTACACATTCATATTCTCTTTTCTCCTTCTATAACTGATCATTCAACATTACTGCTACCCCTTCCTTTGCTCTAACTCTCTCAGATACTCCAGATTTAATCCCATTTATTTCCCCCCACCGAAACTCCCCTACCCCCTTCAGCTTTGTTTCGCTTAGGGCCAGGACATCCAACTTCTTTTCATTCATAACATCAGCAATCATCTGTTTCTTGTCATCTGCACTACATCCACGCACATTCAAGCATCCCAGTTTTATAAAGTTTTTCTTCTTCTCTTTTTTAGTAAATGTCTACAGGAGAAGGGGTTACTAGCCCATTGCTCCCGGCATTTTAGTCGCCTCATACGAAACGCATGGCTTACGGAGGAAAGATTCTTTTCCACTTCCCCATGGACAATAGAAGAAATAAAGAAGAACAAGAGCTATGTAGAAAAAAGAGAAAAACCTAGATGTATGTATATATATATGCATGTGCATGTCTGTGAAGTGTGACCCAAGTGTAAGTTGGAGTAGCAAGATATCCCTGTTATCTAGCGTGTTTATGAGACAGAAAAAGACACCAGCAATCCTACCATCATGCAAAACAGTTACAGGTTTCTGTTTCACAGTCATCTGGCAGGACGGTAGTACTTCCCTGGGTGGTTGCTGTCTACCAACCTACTATTATTATTATTATTATTATTATAAAAACAGCAAAACAAATGTGCCTCTCCAGTGTTTGGCTCCAGTCACTGGACAAATTCAGTGTCACTACGTTGGACAGCGCTGGAGTTGCTGACAAAGCTGCAAACATTACGAATCTCTGGTTACATTCCTCGCCTCAGTGACTGCTCTTACGGGCCAGGTTAGTTCTCAGTGAAGACGTTGACTACTCTTTCTAAGCTGATGAACTGATCACGACTTGACCTCTCAACTGTCTCTTGCTGTTTCCATATTTTTTCATGTACTGAATGTAGCCGTCAGCTCAATGGCTCAACTACTTAAGTCAGCACCAGAGAACCACAGACATGTATGGGTCTCATACCCTGTTATGGACTGTCTTTTTCAACGACCTTCGTCAACTTATCCCAGAATGCCATGCCCACACACATGACTGCACTCTGACACTAACTTATACTTTAGAAGCTTAGGTTAGGTAAGCTTTGTTAGGAAACAGGACAAGTGTTTCCTGACACTATCTTAGTCATATGATGACCCGCAGCTGGAGCTTTTGAACATCTGACCGAGACTGGCTTACCGGTCCACCTCTTTAAAAATATGGTTATTATTATCATATACTAGAGAAACGATAACCAATGCCCTCAGCCACATCAATCATTAACTTGCCATGATATTAACCATAGTTACAAAATGACAGGTTATATACGCTGCTGAGGAAATACGAGATGATCACCACAGCGTGAGCACAGAGACTGGTGATGACAACAAGATATCGAGTCGACTGAGGGAAGGATGGTGCTTAACCACTTTTGAGTCAAGGGGAGACTAGCTCTAATTCTTTTCATTAAAAGACTCTTCACCATCATAAAAACATACACGTAGACGGTAAAGAGCAACTCATCCCTTGTGATCGTCATGAATAACATTTCGAAGGTTCACCTGACTACACTTTGTGGACCACGACAAGTCCTCTATTATACCTTCAAGACGGGCAGCCACCAAGGAAGAACATCACATCACACCAGGAAATCACTCACTCCATTACCAATCATTCATTCGAGATATTACGTAAATTCATTGCATGAAAGATCTGGCTACACTCTAACTCCATCTACATCCTCTTACCTATAAATCTAGCTTTATATGTATCATCTACCTTAAAATATAGGTTTATCTGTACTCTCTATTCTATAAATTTAATAACTATCTACACCTTCTACCTTATAAAACGCCAAACATAAGTTTGACTTCATCTTCACCTTGAAATCCTATTAAAAATACCAACATAAATCTGGCTCTATTACTATCCTCTATCTTTGTCGAATATAGTCTAAGTTCACATCTACAAATTTACTCTAAACAGAGACTAAAAACAACTCATTGAACTGAATCGAGGCAGGATAACATTTCTAATAGTTTTTAAAATGCACAGAAACTAATTCAAAATTCTATAGGACCTATGATTTTGAGACAATAATAATAATAACTGTAATAAATAATAATGCTGGGCAGAAAATAAAATGCTTTTTCACTCTAGCGGTTATTTCATAATCAAGTTGCGGGAGATGCATTAGCCTAACTTAGCAACTTAAGTCCCTTTACCTGCCAGGAACCTTCCCCTTCCCCTCCCTCACTCACTCCCTCCTTCCCTCCCTTCATCTCTCTCTCTCTCTCTCTCTCTCTCTCTCTCTCTGTGTGCTTTTTTCCACGTGTGATCTTTCCGTAAATGTGTAAGCACTTTCCTGTCTCTCATTCTCTCTCTTAGTCACTGTTCGTCACTGTCTCAGATATTCCTTCTTCCTACATTAAGAACATAAGAAGGGAGGAACACTCCAGAAGACCTACTGGCCCTTACAAGGCCGGTCCTTACCAAACCACCCCTTCCCAAGGCTACCCAAGAATTTACTCCCGTTCCCATGACACAAATCACACCCAGCCCCTCCCACTCATATATTTATCTAATCTCTTTTTAAAGCTACCCAGGGTCCTAGCCTCGATTACCCTATTCGGAAGATTGTTCCACGCATCTACAACTCTGAAAACCAGTATTTATCTATGTCCTTTCTAAATCTAAAGTTATCTAGCTTAAATCCGTTATTACTCGGTCTTACCTAATTCGATATCATCAGTATTTTATTAATATTACCTTTGTTTATGCCCGTCATCTACTTATACATTTCGATGACATATCCCCTCATTCTACGTCTCTCCAGAGAGTGGAGATTCAAGGCTCTATGTCTATCTTCATACGGGAGATTGCTTATACAGTAAATCATTTTAGACATCCTTCTCTGTATGTTCTCCAATGAATCTATATCCATCCTGGAGTAAGGAGAACAAAACTGAGCAGCATAATCTAAACGAGGCCTCACTAGTGATGTACAGAGCTGTAAAATAACTTTATACTTCTTGAAATAAATCCTAGTGATCCGTCAACCTTACTGCACCGTTGTCTTGGCTTTAGATTTCTGCTTGCCATGACTCCCAAGTCTTTTTCACATTCTGTACGATCAAGCTCTACTTCAACTAGTTTATAACTTCGAGAGTTATTTTCATTCCCTTCTCCGTCTTCTTTACATCGACTTCTCTAAGATAGGTCAGGTGACATTAACTGGGTCAGGTCATATTAACGATGTAGATCAGGTCACAGCAGGTTATGGCAGTAGTCTTAACTAGGTCAGCTCACAGAGGTGTTAATTAGGTCAGGTGGTCTTGGTGTTAACTAGGTCAGGTCAAGGAGGTGATGTGGAATTCGATTATATGTCAGAAAATCAGTATTTCCATAATAATGCACTGAGTTTCAACAAGACACCTGAGTTAGCTATATCTGTCTGGGTAACAATGGTCATATGACCAGCAGTGCATCCAGCCTCCACACTGGAAAGTAGGTCACTATGAAGTAGGTAGCTGGTTCACGTATAATTGGCCCAGGATAAGGCAGAGGCATTTGAATTCTGATATATTCTGGCATAGGGGATAGTGTGTAGAGCTGTTTTTTTTTCTTTTATTTTTTTTTGGGGCACGAATCAATTTTACAAGACAAGAGCTGTTTTCTTACCTCGCTCATTTTAAAACCCAGCCCTATCTAAGGTACACTGCCACTTCCCAGGATGCCATCCACAACAGTCGAATAACACTCACGTACTTACTGCTAGGTTAACAGGGGGAGTAGGCGTAAGGAAACATGCCCAACGTTTCCACCCTTCCCTGGGATCGAACGACAGACACTCATTATGTGAAGTGAGTGCGTTGCCAACCGAGCCAAGGCATTGCTATGTGACTCATTCACTTTCTCACGAGATGAGTCATTATTGGATTAATTAATGACGAGGAAACAGAGCAAGTACCCAATAAAGCTGTGTGTTCCCTGTGTGACTGACCTTAGATAACATCCAAGTTCTAGTGTAAGTGACCATTTGTTTTTTAGATCATAATAATGTTGAAGATATAACAAGTTCACTCCCTTCCTTTATGTACAATGTTTATCCACTCTGACACAATACTGGATGAAGCTCTCAACTAAACATAGATCTATTGTCTCAAGTACAGACGACCTATATCACATCACATCACACACACACACATTAATATATACATATACATATATATATATATATATATAGATATATATATATATATATATATATATATATATGTATATATATATATATATATATATATATATATATATATGTATATATATATATATATATATATATATATATATATATATATATATATATATATATATATATATATATATATATATATATATATATTGCATGTGTGCGAGGTTGTGCGAGTGCATGTGCCTGTTTGCGTGCGTATGCATATGTGCACGCGCGTGCATGCATGTGTGCACGTGTTTATGTGCTTATGTGTGTGCATGTGCATATACTCACCTAATTGTACTCACCGAATTATGGTTGCAGGGGGTCGAGCCACAGCTCCTGGCCCCGCCTCTTTACTGGTCGCTACTAGGTCACTCTCCCTGCTCCATGAGCTTTATCATACCTCTTCTTAAAGCTCTGTATGAATCCTGCCTTCACTGCATCACTTTCCAGACTATTCCACGTGAGATTCGCAACCTTTGATCTCCTAGCCTATACTCCGTCTGCGGTCTTCTTTATCCTTCCCAAGCTTCATGACTTTGTAATTGCTCGGGATTATTATAATAATCAAATAAAGGGCTAAACCAACAAGGGTCATGCAGGTAATTACTGGGGATAAACTCCAGGGGCCATTTGTTGGACCAGGTTTGCAGCTTCTCCAGATCCCCTTGTAATCTTGCCTGATCCTCTTCCGCTTGTATTCTCATCATTTTCATATCATCAGCGAACAGGAACACACCTCAGACTATTCCTTTAATCATATCACTCACATATTTAAGAAACAGCACTGGACCCAGGACCCAGGACTGACCCTTGTGGACCCCCACTCACACATGCGCCCACTCTTACACCTCATCACGTACCAATACTTGTTTCCTTCCTGTCAAGTATTCCTTGATCCATTGCAGTACTTTCCCTACTATACCTGCCTGCTCTTCTAGCTTCTGAACCATTCTTTTGTATAGTACAGAGTCGAAAACCTTCTTACAGTCCAGAAATATGCAATCTACCCATCCCTCTCTCTCCTGTCTTACTTCTGTTACCTTTGTGTGTGTGTGTGTGTACTCACCTCACCTAGTTGTACTCACGTAGTTGTGGTTGCAGCGGGCCGCGGGGGCGTTGACCCCCGGAACTCTCTCCAGGTAAACTCCAGGTAAACAGCTCCTGGCCCCGACTCTTTAATGGTCGCTAACTAGGTCTCTTTTCCTGGTCCATGAGATTTATCATACCATGTGTGTGTGTACTCACCTAACTGTGGTTGCAGGAGTCGAGTCATAGCTCCTGGCCCTGCCTCTTCATTGGTCGCTACTAGGTCACACTTTCTGCTCCATGAGCTTTATCATACCTCTTCTTAAACCTATGTATGGATCCTGCCTCCACTACATCACTTCCTTACAACTCTGTGACTGAAGAAATACTTCCTAATATCCGTGTGATTCGTCTAGGTCTTCAGCTTCCAACTGTGACCCCTTGTTGCTGTGTCCCATCTCTGGAACATTCTGTCTCTGTCCACCTCGTCGATTCCTCTCAGTATTTTATATGTCGTTATCATATCCTCACTCTCTCCTGTCCTCCAGTGTCGTCAGGTCGATCTCCTTTAACCTCTCCTCGTAGGACATTCTCCTTAGCTCCGGGACTAGTCTTGTTGCAAACCTTTGCACTTTCTCTAGTTTCGTTACGTGCTTGGCTAGGTGTGGGTTCCAAACTGGTGCTGTATACTCCAATATGGTCCTGGCGTACACGGTGTACAGTGTCCTGAATGAGTCCTTATTAAGATGTCGGAATGCTGTTCTTAGGTTTGCTAGGTGTGTGTGTGTGTGTGTGTGTGTGTGTGTGTGTGTGTGTGTGCTCACCTAATTGTAGTTGCAGGGGTCGAGACTCAGTTCCTGGCTCCGAACCGTGTGTGTGTGTGTGTGTGTGTGTGTACACGCTCGTGTCAAGGTCAGCTCAGGACAGGGATGGCAGCAACAGTACTATACATTATACAATATTGACAAATTGATGAAAAAGACTGTGTCACTTCCAAACAGAGGATATTTGAAGGTGTTGAAACTGGAGACAGGACTGATTGCCTTGTCTTTCGCTAAGCCAAAATTCATCATGACTGTGGTGAACACCATCTTGTCTGAGTGACTGACTACCTCGCCTCCTTGTCTCCAGTTTCAATACCGTCATCTAACATCTCCATATTGAAGTAATTAAGCCACTGGTTGGTAAAAACCTTTCCAGCATAAAGGTACCTGGGTTTTTGCTCCTGTGTCTTATTCATCAAAGTAGAGATGTGACACATTTCAAAGTAAAGATTCTAAACAGACTTGGTCTCGCTAGAATAGGTCATGTCAAGTTAGAGTAACCAGGTCAGGTCACGTTAATTTAGGAAAGTAGGTGGTAACCTGCTACCCAAGTTTACCCACTGGGGAACCTGCACCTGACACCTGACCCTTAAGTCACCTTGGAGATGGGAGACGCCACCTTACCAAGAAATTTATACTTATAAGCCCACTCCAGAATCTTGGGTTTCTGGAGCCTAAGACTTTTATAAGTCATATACACAAGACTTATATAAGTCATATTTTTTTTTCTCCCACTAGAAAGTCTTATGTACTTTAAACTGCGTGTTTGTTCCTCAGTCCTTCCCATTCCTTGCATAGCTACAGTATCACTCCATTCCAGAGCTTCATTACCATTCCCTTGGCTAGCTTCATTCCTATTCCAGAATTTCATTCACGTTCTCACGTCATGGATAGCTTCATTCCCATTTCCATGCATTTCATTCCAGAGCTTCATTCCAGAGCCAGTCTCATTTTCATTCCAAGCCGCATTCCCAATTCAAAGCCGCACTCCTATTCCTAAGCCTCATACCCATTCCCATGTCTTGGCTAGCCTCATTCCTATTCCTGAGACTTCCTCAGTGGACTTCATTTTCAGCGCTAAGCAATCTTCATTACCGTTCATTAACAAGCGTCATTCCCATTCCTGATCAAACTTCGTTCTTACTCCCATTCCTCAACAAACTTCCTTCTTACTCCCATTCCTGAAACTTCATTCTTATTACCATTCCTGAACAACCTTCCTTCTCATTCCCAGTTTTACACTGATCCTCATCCTAATTCACATTCTTCCTTGAACTTTTAGGATTTAGTTAAGCTCTGCACTGAGCGAAACGTCTCCAAAAAATTGATAAAGCTCAACAGAGAGTGAAACGTTGTACCAATAAAAACTTGTGTTTTAGCACCATACTTGTGTGTAACTTATGTTTTATCAACATAGTAGTGTTTAGCATATGTTTTATCAACATAGTAGTGTTTAGCATATGTTTTATCAAGACACTTGCGTTTAGCAAGCGTTTTATAAACATACTTGTGTTTAGCATATGTTTTATAAGCATACTTGTGTTTAGCATATATTTTATAAACATACTTGTGTTTAGCATATGTTTTATCAACATACTTGTGTTTAGCATATGTTTTATCAACATACTTGTGTTTAGCATATGTTTTATAAACATACTTGTGTTTAGCATATGTTTTATAAACATACTTGTGTTTAGCATATGTTTTATCAACATACTTGTGTTTAGCAAGCGTTTTATAAACATACTTGTGTTTAGCATATGTTTTATCAACATACTTGTGTTTAGCATATGTTTTATAAACATACTTGTGTTTAGCATATGTTTTATAAACATACTTGTGTTTAGCATATGTTTTATCAACATACTTGTGTTTAGCAAGCGTTTTATAAACATACTTGTGTTTAGCATATGTTTTATCAACATACTTGTGTTTAGCATATGTTTTATCAACATACTTGTGTTTAGCATATGTTTTATAAACATACTTGTGTTTAGCATATGTTTTATCAACATACTTGTGTTTAGCAAGCGTTTTATAAACATACTTGTGTTTAGCATATGTTTTATCAACATACTTGTGCTTAGCATATGTTTTATCAACATACTAGTGTTTAGCATATGTTTTATCAACATACTTGTGTTTAGCATGTGTTTTATCAACATACTTGTGTTTAGCAAGCGTTTTATAAACATACTTGTGTTTAGCATATGTTTTATCAACATACTTGTGTTTAGCATATGTTTTATCAACATACTAGTGTTTAGCATATGTTTTATCAACATACTTGTGTTCAGCATGTGTTTTATCAGCATACTTGTGTTCAGCATATGTTTTATCAGCATACTTGTGTTCAGCATGTGTTATATCAACATACTTGTGTTCAGCATATGTTTTATCGACATACTTGTGTTCAGCATGTGTTTTATCAGCATACTTGTGTTCAGCATGTGTTTTATCAGCATACTTGTGTTCAGCATGTGTTTTATAAGCATACTTGTGTTCAGCATGTGTTTCATTAACACACTCGGTTATTGAAAAGGAGGTTACGTTACTGTCCTCGCCAATCAGTCTTCTATTTCTCACTCGACCGATGTAGACATGTGGGTTTAGCGTTTCGCAATAACAATTATAATAATACTAATAATAAATAGATTATAATATTGTTAAAAAAACCTTTAGCAATTCTTTTCATTTTACTCTTTGTTCTAATGTGTGTGTGTGTGTGTGTGTGTGTGTGTGTGTGTGTGTGTGTGTGTGTGTGTGTGTGTGTGTGTGTGTGTGTGTGTGTGTGTGTGTGTGTGTGTGTGTGTGTTGTGTGTGTGTGTGTGTGTGTGTGTGTGTGTGTGTGTGTGTGTGTGTGTGGTGTGTGTGTGTTGTGTGTGTGTGTGTGTGTGTGGTGTGTGTGTGTGTGTGTTGTGTGTGTGTGTGTGTGTGTGTATGTGTATGTGTATGTGTGTGTGTTGTGTGTTGTGTGTTGTGTGTTGTGTGTTGTGTGTGTGTGTTGTGTGTTGTGTGTTGTACTCACCTAGTTGAGGTTGCGGGGGTCGAGTCCGAGCTCCTGGCCCCGCCTCTTCACTGGTCGCTACAAGGTCACTCTCCCTGAACCGTGAGCTTTATCATACCTCTGCTTAAAGCTATGTATGGATCCTGCCTCCACTACATCGCTTCCCAAACTATTCCACTTCCTGACTACTCTGTGGCTGAAGAAATACTTCCTAACATCCCTGTGATTCATCTGTGTCTTCAACTTCCAACTGTGTCCCCTTGTTGCTGTGTCCCATCTCTGGAACATCCTGTCTTTGTCCACCTTGTCAATTCCTCTCAGTATTTTGTATGTCGTTATCATGTCCACCCTATCTCTCTTGTCCTCCAGTGTCGTCAGGTTGATTTCCCTTAACCTCTCCTCGTAGGACATACCTCTTAGCTCTGGGACTAGTCTTGTTGCAAACCTTTGCACATTCTCTAGTTTCTTTACGTGCTTGGCTAGGTGTGGGTTCCAGACTGCTGCCGCATACTCCAATATGGGCATAACGTATACGGTGTACAGGGTCCTGAACGATTGCTTATTAAGATGTCGGAATGCTGTTCTGAGGTTTGCTAGGCGCCCATATGCTGCAGCAGTTATTTGGTTGATGTGCGCTTCGGGAGATGTGCCTGGTGTTATACTCACCCCAAGATCTTTTTCCTTGAGTGAGGTTTGTAGTCTCTGGCCCCCTAGACTGTACTCCGTCTGCGGTCTTCTTTGCCCTTCCCCAATCTTCATGACTTTGCACTTGGTGGGGTTGAACTCCAGGAGCCAATTGCTGGACCAGGTCTGCAGCCTGTCCAGATCCCTTTGTAGTTCTGCCTGGTCTTCGATCGAATGAATTCTTCTCATCAACTTCACGTCATCTGCAAACAGGGACACTTCGGAGTCTATTCCTTCCGTCATGTCGTTCACAAATACCAGAAACAGCACTGGTCCTAGGACTGACCCCTGTGGGACCCCGCTGGTCACAGGTGACCACTCTGACACCTCGCCATGTACCATGACTCGCTGCTGTCTTCCTGACAAGTATTCCCTGATCCATTGTAGTGCCTTCCCTGTTATCCCTGCTTGGTCCTCCAGTTTTTGCACCAATCTCTTGTGTGGAACTGTGTCAAACGCCTTCTTGCAGTCCAAGAAAATGCAATCCACCCACCCCTCTCTCTCTTGTCTTACTGCTGTCACCATGTCACAGAACTCCAGTAGGTTTGTGACACAGGATTTCCTGTCCCTGAAACCATGTTGGTTGCTGTTGATGAGATCATTCCTTTCTAGGTGTTCCACCACTCTTCTCCTGATAATCTTCTCCATGACTTTGCATACTATACATGTCAGTGACACTGGTCTGTAGTTTAGTGCTTCATGTCTGTCTCCTTTTTTAAAGATTGGGACTACATTTGCTGTCTTCCATGCCTCAGGCAATCTCCCTGTTTCGATAGATGTATTGAATATTGTTGTTAGGGGTACACATAGCGCCTCTGCTCCCTCTCTCAGGACCCATGGAGAGATGTTATCCGGCCCCATTGCCTTTGAGGTATCTAGCTCACTCAGAAGCCTCTTCACTTCTTCCTCGGTTGTGTGTACTGTGTCCAGCACTTGGTGGTGTGCTCCACCTCTCCGTCTTTCTGGAGCCCCTTCTGTCTCCTCTGTGAACACTTCTTTGAATCTCTTGTTGAGTTCCTCACATACTTCACTGTCATTTCTTGCTGCCTCTCCTAGTTCCTTCATTAACCTGATTACCTGGTCCTTGACTGTTTTTCCACCTGATATGGCTGTATAACAGCTTCGGGTCAGATTTGGCTTTCGCTGCTATGTCGTTTTCATATTGTCGTTGGACATCCCCTCTTATCTGTGTGTTTGTGTGTGTGTGTGTGTACTCACCTAATTGTACTCACCTAATTGTGGTTGCAGGGGTCGAGACTCAGCTCCTGGCCCCGCCTCTTCACTGATCGCTACTGGATCCTCTCTCTCTCTGCTTCCTGAGCTTTGTCATACCTCTTCTTAAAACTATGTATGGTTCCTGCCTCCACTACTTCACTTGCTAGGCTATTCCACTTGCTGACAACTCTATGACTGAAGAAATACTTCCTAACGTCCCTGTGACTCGTCTGAGTCTTCAGCTTCCAGTTGTGACCCCTTGTCCCTGTGTCCCCTCTCTGGAACATCCTATCTCTGTCCACCTTGTCTATTCCCCGCAGTATCTTGTATGTCGTTATCATGTCTCCCCTGACCCTTCTGTCCTCCAGTGTCGTCAGTCCGATTTCCCTTAACCTTTCCTCGTACGACATTCCCTTGAGCTCTGGGACTAGCCTTGTTGCAAACCTTTGTACTTTCTCTAACTTCTTGACGTGCTTGACCAGGTGTGGGTTCCAGACTGGTGCTGCATACTCCAGTATGGGCCTAACATACACAGTGTACAGTGTCTTGAACGATTCCTTATTAAGGTATCGGAACGCTATTCTCAGGTTTGCCAGGCGCCCGTATGCTGCAGCGGTTATTTGGTTGATGTGTGCCTCCGGTGATGTGCTCGGTGTTATGGTCACCCCAAGGTCTTTCTCCCTGAGTGAGGTCTGTAGTCTTTGTCCACCTAGCCTATACTCTGTCTGCGGTCTTCTTTGCCCCTCCCCAATCTTCATGACTTTGCATTTGGCTGGATTGAATTCGAGAAGCCAGTTGCTGGACCACATGTCCAGCCTGTCCAGGTCTCTTTGCAGTCCTGCCTCATCCTCGTCCGATTTAATTCTTCTCATCAACTTCACGTCATCTGCGAACAGGGACACTTCAGAGTCTATTCCTTCCATCATGTCGTTCACATATATCAAAAATAGCACTGGTCCTAGAACTGACCCCTGTGGGACCCCGCTCGTAACAGGCGCCCACTGTGATACCTCTTCACGTACCATGACTCGTTGCTGCCTCCCTGTCAGGTATTCCCTTATCCATTGCAGTGCCCTCCCTTTTACGTGAGCCTGATCCTCCAGCTTCTGCACTAATCTCTTGTGGGGAACTGTGTCAAAGGCCTTCCTGCAGTCTAGGAAAACGCAATCTACCCACCCCTCTCTCTCGTGTCTTACTTCTGTTACCTTGTCATAAAACTCCAGGAGGTTTGTGATACAAGATTTGCCTTCCATGAACCCATGCTGGTTTTCATTTATAATCTTGTTCCTTTCCAGGTGTTCGACCACTCTCCTCCTGATAATCTTCTCCATGACTTTGCACACAATACATGTCAGAGACACAGGTCTGTAGTTTAGTGCCTCGTTTCTGTTTCCTTTCTTAAATATGGGGACTACATTAGCTGTCTTCCATTTCTCAGGTAGTTGCCCAGTTTCAAGGGATGTGTTGAAGATTGTGGTTAGAGGCACGCACAGCATCTCTGCTCCTTCTCTAAGGACCCATGGGGAGATGTTGTCCGGTCCCATCGCCTTTGAGGTGTCAAGGTCACTTAAGAGCTTCTTCACCTCCTCCTCAGTTGTTCGTATGTCATCCAACACTTGTTGGTATATTCCCTCTTGATGTTCCCTTCTGTGCCGTCTTCCCACAGCCCTTCCTGTCTCTACTGTAAAAACTTCCTTAAATCTCCTGTTCAGCTCCTCACATACCTCCTGATCATTTCTTGTGAGTTCTCCACCTTCTGTCCTTAATCTGATCACCTGGTCTTTGACTGTTGTCTTCCTCCTGATGTGGCTGTACAACAGTTTCGGGTCAGTCTTGATTCTCGATGCTATGTCATTTTCATACTGTCGCTGGGCCTCCCTCCTTACCTGTGTGTACTCATTCCTGGCTCTGCGACTGATCTCCATATTTTCGTGTGTTCTCTGCCTTCTGTACTTTTCCATTCTCTATTGCACTTTGTTTTTGCCTCCTTACACCGTCGGGTAAACCAGGGGCTCGTTCTGGTCTTCCCGTTGTTACCGTTGCCCTTGGGAATAAACCTTTCCACTGCCTCTTTGCATTTTGTTGTTACATATTCCATCATTTCATTTACTGGCTTTCCTGCCAGTTCTCTGTCCCACTGGACCTCCCGCAGGAAGTTCTTCAACCCTATGTAGTCCCCTCTTTTATAGTCAGGCTTTTCCCATTCAACTCCTGTTATTCTCTCCACTTGCAGCTCTACTATGTATTCAAAGCACAGAACCACGTGGTCGCTAGCTCCTAGGGGACTCTCATACTTGATGTCCTCAATATCTGAGCTGCCCAG
Source organism: Cherax quadricarinatus (assembly GCF_038502225.1). Classification (NCBI taxonomy): domain Eukaryota; kingdom Metazoa; phylum Arthropoda; class Malacostraca; order Decapoda; family Parastacidae; genus Cherax; species Cherax quadricarinatus. The sequence continues at coordinate 31,969,461 of NC_091302.1, read as the reverse complement.
GGTGAACACAAGGTCCAATCTTGCTGGTTCATCCTCCCCTCTCACTCTGGTAGTGTCCTTAACATGTTGGTGCATGAGGTTTTCCAGCACCACGTCCAACATCCTGGCTCTCCATGTTTCGGGACCCCCATGTGGCTCCAGGTTTTCCCAGTCAATCTCCCTG
>NC_091302.1:31941798-31964298 GCF_038502225.1 Cherax quadricarinatus | reverse complement strand
GACTCCATTTCGCGAATAGCGAGGATAAAACTTCTACACACCAAGACGGACATCAAACAGAACTCCACTCGGACTGTACCCTTCTCAAGAACATCACTTCATGTGAGTTCATTCATTCCTAGAATGACTCGAGTCTGGAACATGTTCCTACAGTATTATGACACCGATGAAAAAAAGTTAGCTTGCCAAATGAAATCGCTGGTCCACAGATGACTCCAACTTCATCCTATTCGTTATTTAAACGTCTCAAAACAATATAAAGGCTTTGAAATGAGCTGAGGTAGTAACAGCTCTAAGCTAGTAAACATAGGTAGGAACTCTAAGCCAAGCCTGTAAAACAACTGTGTAAATAGAGAAAGAAAGAGAGAGAGAGAGAGAGATACATGAGGAGTGCAAGGTGTACAAGAGCAGGTGAAGGTGCTCTTGCAGCAGCAGGAATAAGGAGTTTTCTTCCATTTGTTTACATCGGTGGGTTGCTTTCCTTACTACCTGGGAAAACAAAATATAATTCCCAATTGTGATGACGAAATACAGTGGAAAAATCATACTAAAGTGCGATTAGAAAATAATGTGATTACATTCTGCCGTTGTCATGACATCGAGTTAAGTAAATCTTTCAATGTTGAACATTAGAAAATGACGAGCACAGATAAAAAGACATGTAACGGCTGTAATTACAGTTATGACTACTATGATTGCTGCTGCTGCTATTGCTACTTCTGCTGCTGTTGGTACTGCTGCTGCTGCTGCTATTGCTACTTCTGCTGCTGTTGGTACTGCTGATGCTGCTATTGCTACTACTGCTGCTGTTGGTGCTGCTGCTGCTGCTACCGCTACTGATGATACTACCGCTACTGCTGCTGCTGCTATTGCTACAGCAACCGATGCTGCTGCTATTACTACTATTACTGGTGGTGCTGGGGCTGCTGCTGCAACAGCTACTGATTCTGCTGCTTTTGATACTACAGCTGTTGCTGCTGCTATTGCTACTACTGCTGCTGCTGTTACTAATACTGATACTACAGCTGCTGTTACAACTACTACTACCACAACTATCACTACTACTATTACTACTGCTAATTCTCCTATTATAACTAATAGTGCTGCTAGTGCTGACACTATTACTACTACTGATGCTAGTGCTACTGTTGCTACTACTGCTGCTGCTGCTACTGTTATTACTACTACTGGTGGTGGTGCTGCTACTGATGGTGCTACAACTGATGTTGCTGCTATTGCTGCTACCGCTGCTGCTGCTGCTGCTGCTGATGCTGATATTGGTGCACCGTTGTTGCCAGCGGCTTCGGACAGAACAGACTACCTCTGCGCCAGACTGGGAGCTCATGAAGAGTTGACTGAGCGGCTGAGTCAGCTTGTGCATCACCCCGACCATCGACGCGTCAGGAAACCCAGTAAAAAATCGACGTCTTTGTGCCTACTAGAAATATGTCCTAACCAAAGCTGTAAATAAAAGAACGAAGGAACGAGTTACGTTAAATTTCCGGATAGCCTGTGACGTATTTTAGGAGTCTCCAACAACTACGCATGACTAAGTCAACGCAATGCATATGGGAATCGCGTAGAACTCAGTTTCGATGTATTTCTCACCGGTGGAGACATTCTCCAATTATTTCACAGGAATTAATTTGATTATTAAAATTGACACATAAAAATTTAGACAACCTAAAATTAAGACGAAGCCTCCTTAAAAGTTTAAAGTTGACCAAAAGAAACAGTCTCCCAGCTCATCCTTCCAGCAATTATGTTTGCTGTATGAAAATAAATGGTATAAAATACCGACACGATGGAGAAATAAACACAGAAGCAGTATGATGTGATCCTTTACTGACAACGTTTCGCTCACACAGTGGGCTTTATCAAGTCACAAACAGATCTACCCGGGTGAAAGGTACGTGAGTATTTATAGGAAGGAGTCAGGTGGAGAATGCTGGGTAGGTTGGATCTGAACCTGCATGTAACAATCTTCCGAGTAGGGTGATAGAGTCTAGGACCTTGGGTGGCTTTAAAGAGAGACTGGACAAATATACGAGTAGACCTTCTGCAGTGTTCCTCCAGTCTTATGTTCATATGTGGGATAACGATGAAGAAGTTTCTTGGCGAGGGGTTCAGCTATGTTATAGAAGCCGTTGTTTCGGTTGAAATAGTTGGATATACAGATAAGTGGTGATTCCAGGATTCTGCAGTACTGAGTGTTTTCTTCTTCTTGCGTTTCTGTAGTTGATTAAATGGTTGTATGAATTTCGGTGTTGAACACAGGCATTTCTTAAATCGTCCGATCTGCCTGCGTACTGGTGTTCTGAAATACGTTTTTGGAGGTCTCTGGATGTTTCGCCCACGTATAATTTGCTGCAGTCATTACAAGGGATTATGTATACCCCTGCAGAGGACTAAAGCTTGTCCTATCTATTACTGGTAATGTCTTTGATGGTGGTGGAAGTGGAGGCAGATACTTGGAATGAGGTATTGGAAAAGATGTTGGAAACGTGTTTGGCAATGGAGTTGGTGGGGAGGACTATGTATCTTCTCTCGGCAGTGTCTTCTCTGGGTGTGTTATATGCCCAAGCTACCCAATATTTTAGACTCTATAACCCCACTCGGCACATCATCAAATGCAGCATTCTCCACCTGACCTCAGCATTCTGAACCTGACTATAAATACTCGCGTACCTTCCACCCCAGGTAGATCTGTTTGTGACTTGAAAAAGCCCACTGTGTGCGCGAAACGTTGTCAATAAAGGATCACATTATACTGCATATGTGTTTATATTTCCATTGTGTCGGTATTTTATACCATTTATTTCTATCGTGTCAAACACTGCAGTAGAAATGGATCCTTCACACAGAGAATACCTTCTTCTAAAAGCTTACTCACTTCGCAACAGATACAATTTTCTTCGTGACTGCATCCAAGAAATGGTCTTACCAAGATCTACTCCTCCTCAAATTGGCAGCATCAAACCTCCTTTCTCCGTTACAGCTCGGACCTACCTTGAAGAGTGTGCAGATGACTTAAACAGTGCTACAAAGGAAGCTTTTCTCCAAGCCAGAACACTAGGCACAACACTCCGGGGCAACATGAACAGACGCACCGCCGAAATCATTCGCAGCAGAGTTACCACAGCGAATGTTCAACAGAAGATCAGACTTACTAGGAAACTACAAACACTCTGCGATAATAGTAATTGGAAAAGTTTAGGAAGACCTGAAATTATTCAAAATCTTTCATCTCGTCCACTGTCAACCACAGAAACTGAAGCCCTCAGCTTAGGCCTCAAATTCGCAACAGGAATTACGAAACCAAAACAAGACCTCAATTTCATCGCCAAAAACTACAGACACAATGACTCCGACTTCCAAAAGGTTATCTTCAAGGCATCATCTCAGCAGCCATCTCAACACACAGCTCCCCAGTCATACCTCGACGTTACATCAATGCACACAAAGGTTTAGCAGAAGACACGACCATCAGGGTCACCACCGCTGATGAAGGTGTTGTTATCATGAACACTGACGATTACAGGAACAAAATGCTCAATCTACTTAATGACCCAGATACCTACAAACCCCTCACAACTAACCAAGTGGACAACCTTACTAAAACTTTTCTTCAAAGGACTCGCCGCATTCTGAGGGGCTCAGAACAAGGGAAGAAACTTCTGCACACCATGCCCAGCAACCCCAGACCTGCCAGAATGTACGGCCTGCCAAAAACTCACAAGCCTGGTATCCCACTGAGGCCCATATCCTCGGGAATAGGCAGTGCTCCTTACCAGCTCTCAGGAATTCTCGCAAAACACCTCTCTAAACTCTTGGGCACTATCAGTCCAGATCATCTCAAACACTCGGGTGATCTTCTCAATCGCATTCGCAACATCAACATCAGGAACAAGAAACTTTCCAGCCTTGACGTGACTTTCCTATTCACCAAAGTACCTACTACACAAGCCATCGATCTCTTGCGCAGGAAAATTGACGATTCACTTGATCTTCCTATTCCAGCCAGCGATTTCATCGACCTTGTTGAACTATGTGTTGGCTTTGCGTGTTTCTCTTTCGAAAATCACCTCTTTCAGCAGACTTTTGGACTACCCATGGGTTCGCCACTCAGTGCGGTCCTGGCGAACCTATACATGGAACATCTAGAAGCCGAACGTTTCTCCACCATTATTCCTTCGTCTGTCACCTGGCTCCGTTATGTTGACGACATTCTCCTCATAACTCCTAGACGCTTCAACGTTCAAGCTCTCCAAGACAAGCTCAACCAGGTCGAGCCTTCAATCCAGTTCACACTTGAAGAAGTCGACAACACTCTTCCTTTCCTTGATGTTCTTCTCTGCAAAGCTGACCACGAACTTCGTTTTAAAGTCTATCGAAAACCCACCAACCAAAACGATCTTCTCCACTTCTACTCTCACCACGACACCAAAACTAAATGTGGTGTAATTATAGGCTTCTTCCTGCGTGCACTCAATCTGCAGCAATGAGTTTCTTGAGGAAGAATGCACTATAATTGAACAAGTATTTTCTAAACTCCACTATCCTCGTCACTTCATCAGAGACTGCAGACGGCGGGCATTAAACATCTTTAACACACCCAGAGAAGACACTGCCGAGAAGAGATACATAGTCCTCCCCACCAACTCCATTGCCAAACACGTTTCCAACATCTTTTCCAATACCTCATTCCAAGTATCTACCTCCACAACCACAACCATCTCATTACCAGTGATAGACAGGACAAGCTTCCACCCTCTGCAGGGGTATACATAATCCCTTGTAATGAATGCAACAAATTATACGTGGGCTAAACATCAAGGGACCTCCAAACACGTATTTCAGAACACCAATACGCAAGCAGGTCTGACGATACAAGGAATGCCTGCGAACAACACCGTAATTCACACAACCACTTGATAAACTACAGAAACTCAAGACTTATGGCCACAGAAGGCAACACTCAATGCCGAAGAATCCTGGAATCATCACTTATTTCTATGTACGACAACTTCAACTAGAATAGTGGCTTCTATAACATAGCTGAACCACTTGCCAAGAAACTTCTTCATCGCTATCCCACATAAGAACACAGGAATGGAAGAACACTGTAGAAGGTCTGCTCACAATCTCCTTATCCAATCTCCTTTCCAAGCTACCCAAGATTTTAGACTCTATAACCCCACTCTGTACATCATCAGATGCAGCATTCTCCACCTGACCTCAGCATTCTGAACCTGACTATAAATACTCGCGTACCTTACACCCCAGGTAGATCTGTTTGTGACTTGAAAAAGCCCACTGTGTGGGCGAAACGTTCTCATTATAATAAAGGATCATATTATACTGCATATGAGTTTATATTTCCATAATGCAATTATGCATAATAATACTCAACAATTTGGAGATTCAGTCCGGTAGACTGTCACTTACACACTCCTGCAACACTAACAACTTCCGAAGCCAATCAGGTGCCGGACATGAATATAAATTTACTGAATCAAACACAAATAACCCGCACATAGGAGAATCTTATGACGACGTTTCACTCACACTTGGACCATTAACTAGTGACTAATGGTACATGTGGGAGCGAAACGTCGTCATAAGTTTCTTTTTTCCTATGTACAGGTTATTTGCTTACTGTTCCAGTTAGGGTATGCTGCCTGTTTATACCTCAGTCAATAAAACTGGCAAATTGAGACTTATCCCAGCCAACCACAGCGCCAACCTTGTGTTCAGATACCACACCAGTGGAGAAAGTTTGAAGGCGATCAGCAGAGGCATCCTCCAGTACTGTTAAGGATTTCAAATATTCCAAGATTTTTAACTATTTTACTATAATGAAAATCTTACCCGCACACAGATCTTAGTGAATGGTATTATCTTGGTCGTAAGATACACACCCTGCTAAATGTTGAAGCCATTCAAAAGAGGCAAACTGAAAGTTGCTTAACGTGATTTAAGGTACATATTTTTTTACACTTTTTCACATAAAACGGCCACATTTACTCGTACACACTTGAAATTCACTGTCCACTGTCGCCGCATTAGTGATCACATTTTTTGAGCGTTTGAAGCTATGGCACTGAGGGTTTTTAGAAGTTATTAGAGCCATTTCAAGATTATGGGAACCGGTTCAACGACTATGGTCATTGGGGCACGTGTAAATGCTTATTGTTTTAAGAACGTGGCTCCTAGGTAAAGTATATCAGCTTTGAAAATCTGAAATAGATCGGATGAGGCATCATATTATGAGCAAAATATAAATGATAAGATGCAAGGGGAAAAAAACAAATAGGAAAAAATGTCTTCTCTTAGGGGATACCTAATTATGCCACCGTCGTCGCCCTGCCGCCGCCTCTGCCGCCGCCTCCGCCGCTGCCTCTGCCACCATCACCACAAAACCACCACAAAGTGTATAATTAAAAACTGGTTGATTCTCATAGTTTTCTTAGATCTTTACACAAACCAACATTACCATAATGCTTAAAATTTGCCTAAAATTTCTTTGAAACTCAGAGTAATGAAGCGATTTTTAAACTGCCCCGACAGAGGAGTACTCTTGTTAGCAGTCAATTATTAGCGTAATTATCCGAGAGAAGAACAGAGAAGAGTTTTAATTGATGATTACTCGTGAGGTGTGTGTGTGTGTATGTGTGTGTATGTATGTGTGTGTGTATGTATGTGTATGTATGTGTGTGTATGTGTGTGTGTGTGTGTGTGTGTGTATGTATGTGTACTCATCTATTTGTACTCACCTATTTGTGGTTGCAGGGGTCGAGTCCTAGCTCCTGGCCCCGCCTCTTCACCGGTTGCTACTAGGTCCTCTCTCTCCCCGCTCCATGAGCTTTATCAAACCTCGTCTTAAAACTGTGTATGGTTCCTGCCTCCACTACGTCATTTTCTAGGCTATTCCACTGCCTTACAACTCTATGACTGAAGAAATACTTCCTACTATCTCTCTGACTCATTTGTGTCTTCAACTTCCAATTGTGGCCTCTTGTTTCTGTGTCCCCTCCCTGGAACATCCTGTCCTTGTCCACCTTGTCTATTCCACGCAATATTTTATATGTCGTTATCATGTCTCCCCTGACCCTCCTGTCCTCCAGTGTCGTCAGGCCGATTTCCCTTAATCTTTCTTCATAGGACATTCCCCGTAGCTCTGGAACTAACCTTGTCGCAAACCTTTGTACTTTCTCTAGTTTCTTGACGTGCTTTATCAAGTGCGGGTTCCAAACAGGTGCTGCATACTCCAGTATGGGCCTGACATACACGGTGTACAGTGTCTTGAATGATTCCTTACTAAGGTATCGGAATGCTGTTCTCAGGTTTGCCAGGCGCCCATATGCTGCAGCAGTTATCTGATTGATGTGTGCTTCCGGAGACATGCTCGGTGTTATACTCACCCCAAGATCTTTCTCCTTGAGTGAGGTTTGCAGTCTTTGGCCGCCTAGCCTATACTCTGTCTGTGGTCTTCTGTGCCCTTCCCCTATCTTCATGACTTTGCATTTGGCAGGATTAAATTCGAGAAGCCATTTGCTGGACCAGGTGTCCAGTCTGTCCAGGTCTCTTTGAAGTCCTGCCTGGTCCTCATCAGATTTAATTCTCCTCATTAACTTCACATCATCTGCAAACAGGGACACTTCTGAGTCTAACCCTTCCGTCATGTCGTTCACATATACCAAAAATAGCACTGGTCCTAGGACCGACCCCTGTGGGTCGGTGGGTGTGTATGTGTGTGTATGTGTGTGTGTGCATGTGTGTGTATGTATGTGTGTGTATGTGTGTGTGTGTATGTATGTGTATGTATGTGTGTGTGTGTGTGTGTGTGTGTGTGTGTGTGTGTGTGTGTGTGTGTATGTGTTTGTGTATGTGTGTATGCGTGTGTGTGTGTGTGCGTATGTGTGTGAGTGTGTGCGCGCGCGCGTGTGTGTGTGTGTACTCACCTAGTTGAGGTTGCAGGGGTCGAGTCCAAGCTCCTGGCCCCGCCTCTTCACTGGTCACTACGAGGTCACTCTCCCTGAACCATGAGCTTTATCGTACCTCTGCTTAAAGCTATGTATGGATCCTGCCTCCACTACATCGCTTCCCAAACTATTCCACTTCCTGACTACTCTGTGGCTGAAGAAATACTTCCTAACATCCCTTTGATTCATCTGTGTCTTCAGCTTCCAACTGTGTCCCCGTGTTACTGTGTCCAGTCTCTGGAACATCCTGTCTTTGTCCACCTTGTCAATTCCTCTCAGTATTTTGTATGTCGTTATCATGTCCCCTCTATCTCTCCTGTCCTCCAGTGTCGTCAGATTGATTTCCCTTAACCTCTCCTCATAGGACATACCTCTTAACTCTGGGACTAGTCTTGTTGCAGACCTTTGCACTTTCTCTAGTTTCTTTACATGCTTGGCTAGGTGTGGGTTCCAAACTGGTGCCGCATACTCCAATATGGGCCTAACGTACACGGTGTACAGGGTCCTGAACGATTCCTTATTAAAATGTCGGAATGCTGTTCTGAGGTTTGCCAGGCGCCCATATGCTGCGGCAGTTATTTGGTTGATGTGCGCTTCAGGAGATGTGCCTGGTATTATACTCACCCCAAGATCTTTTTCCTTGAGTGATGTTTGTAGTCTCTGGCCCCCTAGACTGCACTCCGTCTGCGGTCTTCTTTGCCCTTCCCCAATCCTCATGACTTTGCACTTGGTGGGATTGAACTCCGGGAGCCAGTTGCTGGACCAGGTCTGCAGCCTATCCAGATCCCTTTCTTTTTCTGCCTGGTCTTCGATAGAATGAACTCTTCTCATCAACTTCACGTCATCTGCAAACAGGGACACCTCGGAGATTATTCCTTCCGTCATGTCGTTCACAAATACCAGAAACAGCACTGGTCCTACGACTGACCCCTGCGGGACCCCGCTGGTCACAGGTGCCCACTCTGACACCTCGCCACGTACCATTACTCGCTGCTGTTTTCCTGACAAGTATTCCCTGATCCATTGCAGTGCCTTCCCTGTTATCCCTGCTTGGTCCTCCAGTTTTTGCACTAATCTCTTGTGTGGTACTGTGTCAAACGCCTTCTTGCAGTCCAAGAAAATGCAATCCACCCACCCCTCTCTCTCTTGTCTTACTGCTGTTACCATGTCATAGAACTCCAGTAGGTTTGTGACACAGGATTTCCCGTCTCTGAAACCATGTTGGCTGCTGGTGATGAGATCATTCCTTTCCAGATGTTCCACCATTCTTCTCCTGACAATCTTTTCCATGATTTTGCATGCTATACATGTCAGTGACACTGGTCTGTAGTTTAGTGCTTGATGTCTGTCTCCTTTTTTAAAGACTGGGACAACATTTACTGTCTTCCATGCCTCAGGCAATCTCCCTGTTTCGATAGATGTATTGAATATTGTTGTTAGGGGTACACATAGCGCCTCTGCTCCCTCTCTCAGGACCCATGGAGAGATGTTATCTGGCCCCATTGCCTTTGAGGTATCTAGCTCACTCAGAAGCCTCTTCACTTCTTCCTCGGTTGTGTGTACTGTGTCCAGCACATGGTGGTGTACCCCACCTCTCCGTCTTTCTGGAGCCCCTTCTGTCTCCTCTTTGAATCTCTTATTGAGTTCCTCACATACTTCACGGTCATTTCTTGTCTCTCCTCCTTCCTTCCTTAGCCTGATGTCCTGGTCCTTGACGGTTGTTTTCTTCCTGATGTGGCTGTATAACAGCTTCGGGTCAGATTTGGCTTTTGCTGCTATGTCGTTTTCATATTGACGTTGGGCCTCCCTTCTTATCTGTGCATATTCGTTTCTGGCTCTACGACTGCTCTCCTTATTCTCCTGGGTCCTTTGCCTTCTATATTTCTTTCATTCCCTAGCACACTTGGTTTTTGCCTCCTTGCATCTTTGGGTGAACCATGGGCTCATCCTGGCTTTTCCATTATTCCTGTTACCCTTGGGTACAAACCTCTCCTCAGCCTCCTTGCACATTGTTGCTACATATTCCATCATCTCATTAACTGGCTTCCCTGCCAGTTCTCTGTCCCACTGAACCTCATTCAGGAAGTTCCTCATTCCTGTGTAGTCCCCTTTCCTGTAGTTTGGTTTCATTTGTCCTGGCCTTCCTGCTTCCCCCTCCACTTGTAGCTCTACTGTGTATTCGAAGCTCAAAACCACATGATCGCTGGCCCCAAGGGGTCTTTCATATGTGATGCCCTCAATATCTGCACTACTCAAGGTGAATACTAAGCCCAGTCTTGCTGGTTCATCCTCTCCTCTCTCTCTTGTAGTGTCCCTTACGTGTTGGTACATGAAGTTTTCCAGTACCACCTCCATCATTTTAGCCCTCCATGTATCTTGGCCCCCATGTGGCTCCAAGTTCTCCCATTCGATCTCCTTGTGGTTAAAGTCGCCCATGATCAGGAGTTTTGCCCTGCATGCATGAGCTCTTCTCGCCAATGCAGCCAGTGTGTCAACCATCGCTCTATTGCTCTCGTCATACTCTTGCCTTGGCCTCCTGCTGTTCTGTGGTGAGTTATACATCACTTCAATTATCACCTTGGGACCACCAGAGTGAAGCGTTCCTGCTATGTAATCACTTTGTTCTCCGCTGTCTCCTCTCTCCAGCTCATCAAAATTCCATCGGTGTTTGATCAGCAATGCCACTCCTCCACCCCCCTTGTTCCTTCTGTCTTTTCTCAGGATCTGGTATCCCACTGGAAAGATGGCATCTGTTATCATACCTGTAAGCTTGGTTTCTGTGATCGCTATCATGTCTGGTGATGCCTCTTTGACTCTTTCGTGCCACTCCTCCCACTTGTTTGTTATTCCATCAGCGTTTGTGTACCATACCTTCAGTTTCCTTTCCAACACTGTGGTTTGGGGGGCCTGTGGGGGTGGGAGACCTGGTAGCATACTGTGGGATTCTATGGTTGGGGGTTGGGTGGAAGCTGTGGGTATGGATTGTATTGTGTGTTGGGATGGTGTGATAGGTTGTGGGGTTCTGAGGATAGTTGTGTGTGTGCTTGCCCTTGCCGCTCTGTTCTGCTCTGACTGACCTCTGCTGGTTCCATCCTTGTCTCCTTTCCTAGCTCCTTTCGCTTTTTTGTCCTCTCCCTCAGCTGCCGTCTCTCTGTTTGTGTTCTGTCTCTGTCTAGGAACACCTTCTTGTACTCTTCCGAGCTTTTCAACCGTGGTTTCTCTTGGAGGATCCTGTTCCGCACTGTTTCTGTCCTGAGAATCAGCTTGATCGGTCGGTTTCTCCCCTTCAAGTACCCCCCTATTCTCTGAAAATTTACAATCTCATTCATGTCTTCTCCCCCTATTTCCGTGATGATTTTCTCAATCTCCTTTCTTTCTTCCTGCCGTCTTTCAGTGTGTGTCCTTTCCTCTCTCTCCCGAAGCCCATGGATAATCACTGATTTTGCCCTTTCCTTCTCCCATTGCCTCTCCCTCTGTGACTCTGGTTCCTGTCTGTATGTGGTCATTTTCTCCCTTGATTTTTCCAGTGGCTCTTGGTAGCATGGTTGTGCCTCAGCATTCGACCTATCTCCCTCTCCATCTGCACCCATCTGCTCTTCCCTTCCACTCCCTGGCCCTTCTTTGCAGGCTGATATGACCTTAGCATAATTCATATCTCCTTCCTTCCTGTTCAGCCTCTCATCTTCGTATGGTGTGTCTTCTCTGGTCACTACCCCTGAGACTTGCTTCAGCCTGTTTACCTCAAATTCTAGGACCTTTACCCTGGCTACTGCAGTTTCGACTTGTGCCTCCCAATTCTTCGTCTCCTTCTCCAACCTCTTTTCCCATTTCACAGAGAGCTCTTTCTCCATTTTTTCAGAAAGCTCTCCTAATTTTCTCTCCCATTCTTGCTCTATCCTTTTCCACTGTTCCTCCATCCATTCCTCCCTACCAGTACCATTGTCATCTGATCCCTGATTCCTGCGAGTCCCGACCATTTTTTTTTTTTTTTTGTGAAAGAGAGAGAGAAAGAGAAAAAGAAAAAGGGGGAGAGAGTGAGAGATAGGGAGAGAGAGAAGGGGAGCCTAAGAGGAGGGAAAAAGAAGGGGAAAAAGGGGGAGAAAGTGAGAGAGAGAGGGAAAAGGTAATAGAGAGGGGGGAGTGACAAGGGAAGAAAGAGAGAGAAGAAAGAAGAGGAAGAGAGTAAGAGAGGAAGAGGGAGAGGGAGAGAGGATGAGAGAAAGGGGGAGAGAGAGAGAGAGAGAGAGAGAGAGAGAGAGAGAGAGAGAGAGAGAGAGAGAGAGAGAGAGAGAGAGAGAGAGAGAGAGAGAGAGAGAGAGAGAGGAAGAGAGAGGAGAGGAGAGGGAGAGAGATGGGGGGGGGGAAGGAAGGGTTATAGGGTCACTTCACAGAAAGGTGTAAAATCCTGTATATGTGTGTGCATGTGTGTGTGTGTGTCTGTATGTGTGTGTGTGTGTGTGTGTGTGTGTGTGTGCATGTGTATGTGTGTGTGTGTGTGTGTGTGTGTGTGTGTGTGTGTGTGTGCGCGCGCGCGTGCATGTGTGTGTGTGTAGTGTGTGTGTGTAGTGTGTGTGTGTAGTGTGTGTGTGTGTGTGTGTGTGTGTGTGTGTGTGTGTGTGTGTGTGTGTGTGTGTAGTGTGTGTGTGTGTGTGTGTGTGTGTGTGTGTGTGTGTGTGTGTGTGTGTGTGTGTGTAGTGTGTGTGTGTGTGTGTGTGTGTGTGTGTGTGTGTGTGTGTGTGTGTGTGTGTGTGTGTGTAGCGTGTGTGTAGCGGGAGTGCGGTGTGTGTGTGTGTGTGTGTGTGTGTGTGTGTGTGTGTGTGTGCTCACCTATTTGTACTCACCTATTTGTGGTTGCAGGGGTCGAGTCATAGTTCCTGGCCCTGCCTCTTCACTGATTGCTACTAGGTCCTCTCTCTCCCTGCTCCATGAGCTTTATCATACCTCGCCTTAAAACTATGTATGGTTCCCGCCTCCACTACTTCACTTTCTAGGCTATTCCACGGCTTGACTACTCTATGACTGAAGAAATACTTCCTAACATCCCTTTGATTCATCTGAGTCTTCAACTTCCAATTGTGACCTCTTGTGTCTGTGTCCCATCTCTGGAACATCCCGTCTTTGTCCACCTCGTCTATTCCGCGCAGTATTTTATATGTCGTTATCATGTCTCCCCTGACCCTCCTGGCCTCCAGTGTCGTCAGGCCGATTTCCCTCAACCTTTCTTCGTAGGACAATCCCCGTAGCTCTGGCACTAGTCTTGTTGCAAACCTTTGCACTTTCTCTAATTTCTTGACGTGCTTGACTAGGTGTGGATTCCAAACTGGTGCTGCATACTCCAGTATGGGCCTGACGTAAATGGTATACAGAGTCTTGAACGACTCCTTACTGAGGTATCGGAACGCTATCCGTAGGTTTGCCAGGCGCCCGTATGCTGCAGCAGTTATCTGATTGATGTGCGCCTCAGGAGATATGCTCGGTGTTATACTCACCCCCAGATCTTTTTCCTTGAGTGAGGTTTGCAGACTTTGGCCATCTAAACTATATTGTGTCTGCGGTCTTCTTTGCCCTTCCCCAATCTTCATGACTTTGCATTTGGCGGGGTTAAACTCAAGGAGCCAGTTGCTGGACCAGGCTTGTAGCCTGTCCAGGTCTCTTTGTAGTCCTGCCTGATCCTCATCCGATTTGATTCTTCTCATTAACTTCACATCGTCCGCAAACAAGGACACTTCTGAGTCTATCCCTTCCGTTATGTCATTCACATATACCAAGAACAGCACAGGTCCTAGGACTGACCCCTGTGGATTCCCGCTTGTCACAGGCGCCCACTTTGACACCTCGTCACGTACCATGACTCGTTGTTGCCCCCCTATAAAGTATTCTCTTATCCATTGCAGTGCCTTTCCTGTTATGTGTGCCTGATCCTCTAGCTTTTGCAGTAACCTCTTGTGAGGAACTGTGTCGAAGGCCTTCTTGCAGTCCAAAAAAATGCAGTCGATCCACCCCTCTCTCTCTTGTCTTACTTCTGTCACCTTGTCATAAAACTCTAATAGGTTTGTGACACAGGATTTTCCCTCCCTGAAACCATGCTGGTTGTCAATTATACACTTGTTTCTTTCCAGGTGCTCCACCACTCTCCTCCTGATGATCTTCTCCATGACCTTGCATACTATACACGTTAGTGATACAGGTCTGTAGTTTAGTGCCTCATGTCTGTCTCCCTTTTTAAAAATTGGGACTACATTTGCCATCTTCCATACCTCGGGGAGTTGCCCAGTTTCAAATGATGTATTGAAGATCTTTGTTAATGGTACACACAATGTCTCTGCTCCCTCTTTAAGGACCCACGAGAGATGTTATCTGGTCCCACCGCCTTTGAGGTGTCAAGTTCGCATAGCAGCTTCTTCACCTCCTCCTTGGTTATATGTACCTCATCCAGCACTTGCTGGTGCACCCCCCTTCTCTGATTTCCTGGAGTCCTACTGGTTTCCACTGTAAATACTTCTTTAAATCTTGTGTTGAGCTCCTGACATACCTCCCGGTCGTTTCTTGTGAATTCCCCATCACCCTTCCTCAGTCTGATTACCTGGTCCTTGACTGTTGTTTTCCTCCTGATGTGGCTGTACAACAGCTTCGGGTCAGTCTTGACTTTCGATGCTATGTCATTTTCGTATTGCCGCTGAGCCTCCCTTCTTATCTGTGCATATTCGTTTCTGGCTCTTCGGCTAATCTCTTTATTTTCCTGAGTTCTCTGTCTTCTGTACCTTTTCCATTCTCTAGTACACCTAGTTTTTGCCTCCCTACACCTTTGGGTGAACCAAGGACTCGTTCTGTTCTTCCCATTATTTCTGTTTCCCTTGGGAACAAACCTCTCCTCTGCCTCCTTGCATTTTGTTGCCACATAGTCCATCATTTCTTGTACTGGTTTTCCTGTCAGTTCCCTCTCCCACTGAATGTCTTGAAAGAAGTTCTCAAGCCTGAGTAGTTCCCCATTTTGTAGTTTGGTTTTTCCCACCCTATTCCTGCTGCTCTCTCCACTTGGAGCTCAACTATGTAGTCGAAGCACAGAACCACATGATCACTAGCTCCCAGGGGCCTTTCATACATGATATCCTCGAAGTCAGAACTACTCAAGGTGAATACAAGGTCCAGTCTTGCTGGTTCATACTCTCCTCTCTCTCTGGTAGTGTCTCTAACATGTTGATGCATGAGGTTTTCCAGTACCACATCCATCATCTTGGCTCTCCATGTTTCGGGACCCCCATGGGGCTCCAGGTTTTCCCAGTCAATCTCCTTGTGATTGAAATCACCCATAACTAGTAACTTTGCTCCCCCATGTGTGCTCTCCTGGCCACCTCGGCTTGTGTGTCGACCATTGCTCTGTTGCTCTCATCGTATTCTTCTCTTGGCCTCCTGCAGTTCTGTGGTGGGTTGTACATTACTGCAATTATCACCTTATGTCCCTCAGACTGGATTGTTCCTACTAAGTAGTCCTTTTCGCCCGTGCCATCCATTCCTTCCATTTTCTCAAACCCCCACTGGTTTTTAATGAGCAGTGCAACTCCTCCTCCCCCTCTCCTCCCTCTGTCTTTCCTGAGGATTTGATATCCGGATGGAAAGATTGAATCTGTTATTATTCTGGTGAGTTTTGTTTCTGTGAGTGCTATTATGTCTGGGGATGTCTCCTTGATTCTTTCGTGCCACTCCTACTTATTTGTTATTCCATCTGCATTTGTATACCACACCTTCAACTTCTTTTCTAAGATTGTGGTCTGGGAGGTGTATTGGGGTTGGGGAAGTGGGAGACCTGATAAGGAACTATGGGTGGTTGCTGTTGGGGTGGAGTTTGTAATGCAGTAGGTGGGGGCATTGGATGTGGCATGGGTGTTTTGGTTTAGAGTGTTTGGGTGCACTGGGGTTGACCTGGTTGGGAGGCTTCTATAGGAAGTTGTGAGGGAGGCTGTATTTGATCTTCCTGTGTCTGGGATTTCCTGTCTGTCTTCTCCATCCCCTCTCTTTCCTCCTTTCGCCTTTGTACCATCTCTCTCTGTTTCTGCCTTTCTGCTTGTGTTCTGTCGCTGTCGAGATACACCTTCCTGTATGCCGGCATGTCCTTTAATCGTGCTTTCTCCTGCAGGATCCTGCTCCGAGTTGATTCTGCCTTGAAGGTCACTTTCACTGGCCAGGTTCTTTTTTTTACATACCCCCCTATTCTCCGAAAAATTTCCAGCTGGGTCATGTCGTCTTCTCCTATTGCTTTCATGATGCTTTCAATTGCTTTTTTTTTTCTCCTTGTTTTCTGGCTTCATATGTTTTCCCTTCAACTTCCTGGAGCCCATACACAAAGACTGACCTCACCCTTTCATTCTCCCACTGCATATCCCTGTGTATCCCCTCATTCAATTTGATTTCCTCCATTGCAGCTTTCCTTTCTTCAGTTTCACTAGCTAATGTACTTGGGCTCAGTGGCCTGTCATTTTCCTTTCTGGGCTTTCCCTGGGCTCTGCTGTGGTCTGTTAGGGCCTCCACATATAGCTTAGCTCTTTCATTTACTACAGTCTCCACTGATTGAGCTTCTACATGCTGTTTTGCTCCTTCTTGCCCTACAGTCCCCTTATTTGTGACTGAGGTAGCAGTCTCTGTTGTCAATCCCAAAATGTTCTTTAGTTCTTTAGGCTGTTTCAGATTTTTCAGTTCCTCTTCTAAACTCTGTATCCTGGCCTCTGCTGCTTTGACTTGCACCTCCCACTTCCTGCTTTCCATGTCTATCCTCTCTTCCATTCTCATGCTAAGTTCTTCTAGTTTCTTTTCCCATTCATGTTCCCTTTTTGTGAGCTCTGCTGCCCAATCTTCTTTTGCAGTTTCCTCCTCCTGTCCCTTGGTTTTTCTTATTGCTCTCTGGCAACCCATTTCTGTTTTATCCTGATTGCCTCAGAGTGGGAAACCTATGTAATTCTGTATGTTAGGTTAGTATTGTGTATGTCAGAGTGTGGGGGGGGGAGGTAGAGGAGGAACTGTGGCTATGTGGGAGAGTAGTGGAAAGGGTGAGTGGGAAGGAGAGTGAAGCAAGTGGGAGAGGGAGAGGGGGAAGGAGGGAGAGGTGGGGAGGGGGAGGGTGAAAGAGGGAGGGGAGGGATCAGGTGAAGGAGTGAGATGTCGGTGGGGGAGGGGGGGAGTGTATGTGTGAGTCTGGCAATGTGAATGTGTGTGTGTGTGTGTGTGTGTGTGTGTGTGTGTGTGTGTGTGTGTGTGTGTGTGTGTGTGTGTATGTGTGTGTATGTGTGTGTATGTGTGTGTGTGTGTGTGTGGGTGTACTCACCTATTTGTACTCACCTATTTGTGGTTGCAGGGGTCGAGTCATAGCTCCTGGCCCCGCCTCTTCACTGATTGCTACTAGGTCCTCTCTCTCCCTGCTCCATGAGCTTTATCATACCTCGCCTTAAAACTATGTATGGTTCCCGCCTCCACTACTTCACTTTCTAGACTATTCCACGACTTGACTACTCTATGACTGAAGAAATATTTCCTAACATCCCTTCGATTCATCTGAGTCTTCAACTTCCAATTGTGACCTCTTGTGTCTGTGTCCCATCTCTGGAACATCCTGTCTTTGTCCACCTTGTCTATTCCGCGCAGTATTTTATATGTCGTTATCATGTCTCCCCTGACCCTCCTGGCCTCCAGTGTCGTCAGGCCGATTTCCCTCAACCTTTCTTCGTAGGACAATCCCCGTAGCTCTGGGACTAGTCTTGTTGCAAACCTTTGCACTTTCTCTAATTTCTTGACGTACTTGACTAGGTGTGGATTCCAAACTGGTGCTGCATACTCCAGTATGGGCCTGACGTAGATGGTATACAGTGTCTTGAACGACTCCTTACTGAGGTATCGGAACGCTATCCGTAGGTTTGCCAGGCGCCCGTATGCTGCAGCAGTTATCTGATTTATATGCGCCTCAGGAGATATGCTCGGTGTTATACTCACCCCCAGATCTTTTTCCTTGAGTGAGGTTTGCAGTCTTTGGCCATCTAAACTATATTGTGTCTGTGGTCTTCTTTGCCCTTCCCCAATCTTCATGACTTTGCATTTGGCAGGGTTAAACTCAAGGAGCCAGTTGCTGGACCAGGCTTGTAGCCTGTCCAGGTCTCTTTGTAGTCCTGCCTGATCCTCATCCGATTTGATTCTTCTCATTAACTTCACATCATGTGCAAACAAGGACACTTCTGAGTCTATCCCTTCCGTTATGTCGTTTACATATACCAAGAACAGCACAGGTCCTAGGACTGACCCCTGTGGAACCCCGCTTGTCACAAGCGCCCACTCTGACACCTCTTCACGTACCATGACTCGTTGTTGCCTCCCTGTCAGGTATTCTCTGATCCATTGCAGTGCCTTTCCTGTTATGTGTGCCTGATCTTCTAGCTTTTTCAGTAACCTCTTGTGATGAACTGTGTCGAAGGCCTTTCTGCAGTCCAAAAAAATGCAGTCGATCCACCCCTCTCTCTCTTGTCTTACTTCTGTCACCTTGTCATAAAACTCTAGTAGGTTTGTGACACAGGATTTTCCTTCCCTGAAACCATGCTGGTTGTCAATTATACACTTGTTTCTTTCCAGGTGCTCCACCACTCTCCTGATGATCTTCTCCATGACCTTGCATACTATACACGTTAGTGATACATGTCTGTAGTTTAGTGCCTCATGTCTGTCTCCCTTTTTAAAAATTGGGACTACATTTGTGTGTGTGTGTGTGTGTGTGTGTGTGTGTGTGTGTGTGTGTGTGTGTGTGTGTGTGTAGGTGTGTGTGGGTGTGTGTGGGTGTGTGTGGGTGTGTGGGTGTGTGTGGGTGTGTGTGGGTGTGTGTGGGTGTGTGTGGGTGTGTGTGGGTGTGTGTGGGTGTGTGTGGGTGTGGGTGTGTGTGGGTGTGGGTGTGTGTGGGTGTGTGGGTGTGTGTGGGTGTGTGTGGGTGGGTGTGTGTGGGTGTGTGTGGGTGTGTGTGGGTGTGTGTAGGTGTGTGTAGGTGTGTGTAGGTGTGTGTAGGTGTGTGTGGGTGTGTGTAGGTGTGTGTGGGTGTGTGTGGGTGTATGGGTGTGCGTGCGCACACTAGGCTACGGTACTCTTTTGAAGATTATAAATTTTTTTTCACAATCAATTCCTTATTAATATACACTAATATATACTATATAATATTAATTGTGTACACTTGTGTTTTTGTGTGTGTGTGTTTACTAGCTTGTCGTTCTTCGAAAAAGAGGGGGGGGGGTCACGTTAACACTATTTGTTATTGTTGTTGGTTCACCGGTACTCTCCCGGCCCAGATCTTTGTTGTTGTTGGTTCACCGGTACTCTCCCGGCCCAGATCTTTGTTGTTGTTGGTTTACCGGTACTCTCCCAGCCCAGATCTTCGTTGTTGTTGGTTCACCGGTACTCTCCCGGCCCAGATCTTTGTTGTTGTTGGTTTACCGGTACTCTCCCAGCCCAGATCTTCGCACACTAGGCTACTTTACTTTTTGAAGATTATAGGATTATTTTTTCTCACTCAATTCCTTATTAATATATACTAATGTTTATTATAATAATAATTACGGGTGCACACGTGTGTTTGTATGTGCGTACTTGTTTACTGGTGCACACGTGTGTTTGTATGTGCGTACTTGTTTACTAGCTTGTCGCTGTCAGGGGGGGGGTTCACTAGGCTACACAACTCTTCTGGAGTTTACCTGGAGATATTTAGATAATTTACTAAACATTATCAGGGTTACCACTATCTATCTCCTGGTACTGAAATAGGGAGAGAGTGATGGTATAGCATACAACCAGCAGGGCGAGACACTGAGACTTTAGACACTAACCAAAATTAACCACAAATAGGCAAGTGATGTCGTCTGCACAACAATGGAGGTTCCTGCTGGTCGGCTGCTATCAACTCCTTCAATTTTGTAACTCCTTCAGGAACTTGATCATACATTCAAGCTTTTATTTTCTTTTCCTTTAAGACTTGGTATTCCCTCTTTTTTCTTTAGTACAGTATTATGGTCATAACAAGTCTGATGATGTTAGCTACATTCACAACACCAACAGCTGGGGATTGACTAATTTTTTCTTACTTTCAGTATTTACTTAATCACTCTTTTATGACCTTATCACTACACTGCTGTTATAACCAACTAACAAATGTATTTGTTAATATTTCAGATCACACCGTTAACCCAATTAACTGTTTGGATATTTTGTGTCAACACTGCAGCCAGCAGCCTGATCAGCTGACTGCTACCCTCCCTCACTCACAATTCATTCAAATTTAAATTGTAAAAATTCTTGATCTTATCACATTATTCGCACTCTCAAAACCTATTACACTCTTGTAGGTATGTTCACTGATTCACTCACGTACGATGACCGCTAATAATATCTTAGGACAGCCACTAGAACGCTATGTCCTGGGAGCACTATTCAGCGATACTTCTTCACGTGTGTGTGTGTGTGTGTGTGTGTGTGTGTGTGTGTGTGTGTGTGTGTGTGTAGCGTGTGTGTAGCGTGTGTGTGTGTGTGTGTGTGCATGTGTGTGCATGTGTGTGTATGTGTGTGTAGTGTGTGTGTGTGTATGTAGTGTGTGTGTGTGTAGCGTGTATGTAGTGTGTGTAGCGTGTATGTAGTGTGTGTGTGTAGTGTGTGTGTGTGTGTGTAGTGTGTGTAGTGTGTGTGTGTAGTGTGTGTGTGTAGTGTGTGTGTGTGTGTGTGTGTAGTGTGTGTGTGTGTAGTGTGTGTGTGTAGTGTGTGTGTGTAGTGTGTGTGTGTAGTGTGTGTCTGTAGTGTGTGTGTAGTGTGTGTGTGTAGTGTGTGTCTGTAGTCTGTACTCACCTAGTTGTACTCACCTAGTTGAGGTTGCGGGGGTCGAGTCCGAGCTCCTGGCCCCGCCTCTTCACTGATCGCTACTAGGTCACTCTCCCTGAGCCGTGAGCTTTATCATACCTCTGCTTAAAGCTATGTATGGATCCTGCCTCCACTACATCGCTTCCCAAACTATTCCACTTACTGACTACTCTGTGGCTGAAGAAATACTTCCTAACATCCCTGTGATTCATCTGTGTCTTCAGCTTCCAACTGTGTCCCCTTGTTACTGTGTCCAATCTCTGGAACATCCTGTCTTGGTCCACCTTGTCAATTCCTCTCAGTATTTTGTATGTCGTTATCATGTCCCCCCTATCTCTCCTGTCCTCCAGTGTCGTCAGGTTGATTTCCCTTAACCTCTCCTCGTAGGACATACCTCTTAGCTCTGGGACTAGTCTTGTTGCAAACCTTTGCACTTTCTCTAGTTTCTTTATGTGCTTGGCTAGGTGTGGGTTCCAAACTGGTGCCGCATACTCCAATATGGGCCTAACGTACACGGTGTACAGGGTCCTGAACGATTCCTTATTAAGATGTCGGAATGCTGTTCTGAGGTTTGCCAGGCGCCCATATGCTGCAACAGTTATTTGATTGATGTGTGTGTGTGTGTGTGTGTGTGTGTGTGTAGTGTGTGTGTGTGTAGTGTGTGTGTGTAGTGTGTGTGTGTGTGTGTGTGTGTGTGTGTGTGTGTGTGTGTAGTGTGTGTGTAGTGTGTGTGTAGTGTGTGCGTAGCGTGTGTGTAGTGTGTGTGTAGTGTGTGTGTAGTGTGTGTGTAATGTGTGTGTAATGTGTGTGTAATGTGTGTGTATAATGTGTGTGTAGTATGTGTGTGTGTATGTAGTGTGTGTGTGTGTGTGTGTGTGTGTAGTGTGTGTGTGTGTAGTGTGTGTGTATGTGTATAGTGTGTATGTGTGTGTGTGTAGTGTGTGTGTATGTATGTATAGTGTGTGTGTGTGTAGTGTGTGTGTGTGTAGTGTGTGTGTGCGTGTGTGTGTAGTGTGTGTGTGTGTGTGTGTGTGTGTAGTGTGTGTGTGTGTGTAGTGTGTGTGCGTGTGTGCATGTGTGTGTGTGTGTGTGTGTGTGTGTGAGTGTTGTGTGTGTGTGTGTGTGTGTAGTGTGTGTGTGTAGTGTGTGTGTGTGTGTGTGTGTGTGTGTGTGTGTGTGTGTGTGTGTGTGTGTGTGTGTGTGTGTGTGTGTGTGTGTGTGTGTACTCACCTATTTGTACTCACCTATTTGTGGTTGCAGGGGTCTAGTCTTAGCTCCTGGCCCCGCCTCTTCACCGGTTGCTACTGGGCCCTCTCTCTCCCCGCTCCATGAGCTTTATCAAACCTCGTCTTAAAACTGTGTATGGTGCCTGCCTCCACTACGTCATTTTCTAGGCTATTCCACTGCCTTACAACTCTATGACTGAAGAAATACTTCCTAATATCTCTCTGACTCATTTGTGTCTTCAACTTCCAATTGTGGCCTCTTGTTTCTGTGTCCCCTCCCTGGAACATCCTGTCTTTGTCCACCTTGTCTATTCCACGCAGTATTTTATATGTCGTTATCATGTCTCCCCTGACCCTTCTGTCCTCCAGTGTCGTCAGGCCGATTTCCCTTAGTCTTTCTTCATAGGACATTCCCCTTAGCTCTG
>NC_091302.1:31861798-31936798 GCF_038502225.1 Cherax quadricarinatus | reverse complement strand
GATCTCACGCTGGTTCTGCTGTTTCTCTCAACAATCATGTTATCTGATCTTGTTGATTTTGCTACATGAGACTCGCTTAGTAGTCTCAGCTGTACTACTTTTCTTGTTCCGATGGCTTCTAGCACCTGTTGTTTTGGTATGACCAAAGCGCCATCTGGTAAGTCTCCACTTTCTTTTGTAAAGACATCTTTGAATCTTTAGCTGCTCTCCTCGTGTACTTCTGTCATTCTCCGTCAGTATACCTTCATTCTTTTTTCACCCGTATCACTTGGCCCTCCATGGTTTTCTTTGTTATGTAGCTGTGGAGTAATTATGATTCTGTTTTGACCTTTGACCATAAATCATTTTCAGACTGTCTTTTGGCTTGCCTTCTTAATTTTATGTTTAGTTTCCGACTTTCCCCAGTTTTCTCTGATTTAGTTTGTTCTATATTTTTCAATCTCTCTCTTTCCCTCTCTCTCCCTCCCTCCCTCTCTCTCTCTCTCTCTCTCTCTCTCTCTCTCTCTCTCTCTCTCTCTCTCTCTCTCTCTCTGCCGCCACTTCCTCCTCCTCCTCTGTTTTCCCTTTCTTTTCTTACCATTTGATAGCCCTTTGGGAAAATCATATTTGTTAATATTCTTGAGATTTTCATCTTTGAAATATCTATATCAGGATTTTCACTGTTTTCTTTCATAACATCGTATTTGTTGATTTCTCCATCTACATTTGAGAACAACACCTGATAATCTAATGCGTCTTACTGTTCTCTAGGCAAGAGGATTTTTTCTTGGCTTCTGGAGAGGCTTGATGTGAATACACTTTTCGGATTCTTTACCCTGAGCTGCTTTACCCCTTCTGAGGTAGGTGTGCTTTTTCTGCTCCATTCTTCTACTGCTGGTTTTTTCCTCTGTCTTCCTTTGTTCCCTTTTGTCTTCTGTCCTGTTTCTCTTGATATAAACTGTTGAATCTGCCAGATCCCCTCACATTCGATTTCCTTCTCTTCAACAGCTTCCTTGATTCTGACCTCATAGAGAAATCACAATGGCCTTGTCTTTCCTCTTGCATGTGTTCCTGTTAGGAAAAAAAGTTTGCTGATCTCACGTGTTGCTCCAACTCTTTGCTTCTCTTTTTGGTTTGGCTTTACTATCTTCTCGTGTTCTCTTACTTCATTTAGCTCGTCACGTCATGAGAGCTTTGTGACTCGTGTTCTATTCTTGTCCCTTCAAACTTTTTCCTTTCCACTATTTATTCCTCGTAGTTTCTTACTCTCCTAACCTGCCAAGAGTTTTCTGGTTATTCACACCTTTTACTCTTTCTTTCTGTCTTTCTATGTCTCTCGTTTATTTCCATCTGATTACTTATTTTTTCTAATTTCTGCCTCTGCAGCCTTATTTTGTTATCGAGGTCCTTCACGCTCTTGCGTCTACTTTCTTTGCTTCAATTTCCTCTGTAAATTATCTTTCTCTCTTTTTTTATGCCTTATTATTAAGCTTAACATGTCTCCTCGAGGTTTTTTTCTTATTAGTTATTTTTATCTTCCCGTCCTCCTGCGTCTTTGCTTAGGTCTCGAAGGGAAGTTCACCTCTGACCCCAAGTGGTCATTTCCAGGTTCTTCACTCTTTTCCTAATTACCTATTCCTATCGGTTCTTGCTATTGACATAGTTTGCTCTGAGGCAACCCTATATTGGCGTAGGAAGTATAGAGATAATGCGTGCGCGCAAGCGCGTAATTACCTATTTGTAATTACCTATTATAAGTTACAGTAGCAGAGCAATGCTCGTAGTGTCCCGTCTTCAATACACTACTCGTAATATATATTTTTAAATTCCAATGGTTCCATCACTTACTAACGAGTCCTTTACTTCATTCTACCAGTTAATTACTCTAAGACGAAAAATGTTCTGGTATCCTTTCCACTCCATTTTTTCCTCAAATTTGCAACAGTGGCCTCTTGTTATCCCTGCTACAGCTACTATAAATTTTTTATCTATTCTTTCAAGACCTTGTATGTAATTATCATGTCTCCTCATTTCCATCTATCAGCCAACATAGTTAACTTTTTTGTTATGAACATTTTATCAAAGTTCGTATTGCTCAACTCCGGCAGCCATTGTATAGGTCTCAAATGAATATTTTCTAACTTACCCACGTGGTTTTTTTTCAGGTGTGAGCACCACACAGCTGCTGCATATTTCAATTTTGGGTTAATACAAGTTATAAACAACTTTTCTAACATTTCACTAACATATATTTGATAGTTATTTTACAGCTTATCAGTGAAACATACGAGTTTCTCAAAATTTCATTTGTATGATCTTCCGGTAACAACGTTTTGTGAATAACTTCTTGATTCCATTTTCTGATACTTTAAATATTTTGTCTCACAACTTATGTTCTGATTTCACTTTTTCCTTTTTCCATTACATGGCTTTTATCAAGAGAAAATTCCATTATGTACATAAGAACATAAGAAAGAAGGAACACTGCAACAGGCCTACTGACCCATGCGGAGCAGGTCCATGTCCCTCCCCCCGGATTAGACCAATGACCCCCCCCCCGGATTATCCCAATGACCCACCCAGTCTGGTCATCCCCACTCAAGGATGGAGCACTGTACCAGACCCAGCAGCACAAGCTAGTCAGGTCCAATTCACACCCACCCACACCCACTCATGTATTTATCTAACCTATTTTTAAAACTACACAACGTTTTAACCTCAATAACTGTACTCGGGAGTTTGTTCCACTCATCCACAACTCTAATACCAAACCAGTACTTTCCTATATCCTTCCTGAATCTGAATTTTTCCAACTTGAAACCATTGCTGCGAGTCGTATCTTGGCTGGAAATTTTCAGCACACTATTTACATCCCCTTTATTTATTCATATCCCCCCTAATTCTACGCCTTTCGAGAGAGTGCAGATTCAGGGCCTTCAGTCTATCCTCATAGGGAAGATTTCTGATACATGGGATCATCTTTGTCATCCTCCTCTGTACGTTTTCCAGAGCATTTATATCCATTCTGTAATACGGTGACAAGAACTGAGCAGCATAGTCTAAATGAGGCCTAACCAACGATATATAGAGTTGAAGAACAACCTGAGGACTTCTATTATTTATACTTCTAGATATGAAGCCAAGAATTCTGTTAGCTTTATTGCGAACACTAATGCACTGTTGTCTTGGTTTTAGGTTACTGCTAACCAGAACTCCTAAATCCTTTTCGCAATCGGTAGTATTAAGATCTACATTATTTAGTTTATATGTGGCATGGTTATTTAACTGTCCAACATTTAGAACTTTGCATTTGTCAATATTAAACTGCATCTGTCACTTCTCCGACCATTGCGTCAGTCTATTCAAATCATCCTGGAGTGCTCTAATGTCCTCATTAGAATGAATTGGACGGCCTATTTTGGTGTCATCAGCAAATTTGCTTATGTCTCTATTTATTCCCTCATCTATGTCGTTAATGTAAATTGTGAACAACAACGGGCCCAACACTGACCCCTGAGGAACACCGCTTGTGACGTGCCCCCATTCTGATTTCTCCCCATTTATGCCAACTCTCTGTTGTCTATTTGTCAGCCATGCCTCTACCCAGGAAAAAATTTCTCCTCCTATTCCGTGTGCCCTAAGTTTCCTCAATAGCCTCTGGTGTGGAACTCTATCGAAAGCCTTACTGAAGTCCATATACACAATATCATATTCATTACCATGATCTACCTCCTCAAACACTTTAGTGAAAAAAGTTAGTAAATTCGTAAGACAGGAACGCCCCTTTGTAAAACCGTGTTGAGAATCATTAATCAATCTGTACCTGTCAAGATGGCTACGAATTGCTTCGGCAGTTATTGATTCCATAAATTTTCCCACTATGGAGCTAAGGCTTATTGGTCTATAGTTCGAAGCCAAGGACCTCTCACCTGCCTTGTAAATAGGTATTACATTTGCCATTTTCCACTTATCAGGCACTATGCCAGTTTGTAGTGATATGTTAAAAAGATTAGCCAAAGGTATGCTAAGTTCCTCTTTACATTCCTTTAACACCCTTGCAAACAGTTCATCAGGGCCTGGGGATTTGTTAGGTTTTAGTTTCTCTATTTGTCTGAGGACCATGTCACTAGTTACCGCAAACGTACATATTTTATCATCCTGTTCTACATAATCTATTATTTCAGGAATTTCGCTAGTATTTTCCTGGGTGAAAACTGAGAGGAAGTAGGTATTTAGAATTTCACACATATCCTTATCACTGTCAGTGATCTGACCAGAATTACTCTTAAGTGGGCCAATCTTGTCCCTAATCTTACTTCTGTATACCTGAAAGAATCCTTTTTGGTTAGTGTTTGAATCCCTTGCGACCTTAGCCTCATAATCTCTTTTTGCTTTTCTTATTCCTTTCTTTATTTATCTCTTTAATTGAATATATTGATTTCTTAACTGCCCATCCCCTCTTTTGATACGCCTATATATGCCTCTCTTTTGACCAATTAGATGTTTTAATCTATCGTTCATCCATTTGGGATCATTTTTGTTAGATCTAATTTCCCTACTCGGAACAAAAGTTGTCTGGGCAGCTAGAACTATGCTCTGAAAAACGTCATATTGGCAACCAAGATCACCTACCTGACCCATAGTCAGGACATCCCAATTTAGCCCATCCAAGTAATTTTTCAGTCATGAAGTCGGCCAAGCGAAAATCTGGGACAGAGATTTGATTGCAGTTGTCTGGGTAATTCCATGATATATTAAAACTAAGTGATTTGTGATCACTTTCCCCAAGCTCATCATTAACCTCAAGATTATTAATTAGTGAATCTTTGTTGGCAAGAACTAAATCAAGCAGATTGTTTCCTCTAGTTGGTTCTGTCACAACCTGTCCTAAAAAGCAATCCTGAACCGTATCAAGAAAGTCACTAAACTCAAGATTTCCTGTCATATTGTTCCAATCAATTTGTCTAAAGTTAAAATCTCCAATTATCACAACATTTCATATCTAGATGCCTTATGAATTTCGTCTCATAACAGCTTACTGCACTCCCTATCAAGGTTTGGAGGCCTATAAATCACACCCAAAATTAATTTGTCACGACCCTCGAGAAACTGAAGCCAAACCGATTCTGTGTTCGATGTTTCTAATCTTATATCATGTCTAAGACAACAATTTAAATTTTCTCTGACATACATCGCCACACCACCACCCTTCCTGTTGACCCTATCAGTGTGGAATAGTTTATAACCCTGTATGTTGCATTCAGAAGGCATTTCTCTATCTTTCAGGTTGAACCAGGTCTCTGTTATACCAATAATATCTATATTACCTACACTTGCAAGTAATTTTAGCTCATATATCTTATTTGTTAGACTCCTACTATTTGTATAGTAAACCTTAAGGGAGCTAGTCACTCGTTGCCCTCTACTATCCCTCTTTGTTTGTTGATCAATTGATTTGCCATTACTAGCAACTTTATTTTGAATATTGTCTTTTAAACATCTCCCTGAGGTATCCGGGTAATAACCTGTTTTTAACCCTAATGCTGCAGCCTGATTGTTTCCCACAAACACCCATACCTCTATAATCTATCAATTTAAATTCCTAGACAAGTCATCAATTACCCTCTCAATTGAACTGGCTAATGCAACCACTCTATCCCCAGAGAGATGAACCCCATCCCTTGCATACATATCACTTTTGCCAAAGAAAAGGTCCTAGTTATCAATGAATGGGATTGCAAGTTATTTGCAGTACCTGTCTAGCCAGCGATTTATACCAATTGCCCTAGACATCCATTCATTGCCCACTCCCTTTCTAGGCAAGATGCTACATATGACTGGGATCCCTCCCTTAGACCTAACTACTTCTACGGCTGACCTGTACTTATCCAGCAGCTGCTCTGTCCTGCCCTTCCCAATGTCATTACCCCCAGCACTAAGACAGATAATGGGCTTGTTCCCATTACCTGCCATATTATCCAACCTGCTGACTATGTCACCAACACCAGCTCCAGGAAGACACTCTCTGTCTGACCTTTCTGTCTCTGTTACAAAATGTACGGTCCATATATCTTACCTGAGAATCGCTTACTATTAACATATTCTTACCTTGATTAGCAGGGGAATCAGTGGTACCTTCAACCTCACTAACCACTGAAGTACACTCGTCTTGGAGAACAAAGAATCGATTTCCTACCTTCACATCTTCTCTATTAACTCTCATCTTCCTTCTTCCTGAACTGTGAACCACTTGCCACTTAAAGCGGCTGCCACTATCACTGCTGGTGACCATTCCTACCTTACCAGCTAAATCCTTCTCACACTCGCTCCCAAGCTCATCTATGCGAAGCTTCAGCTTCCTATTTTCCTCCTGAAGAAGTAGAATCTCCTTCTTCAACACATGAACCTGAGATTCTAAAGCACTACAACAAGCCATGGTATGGGTAACAGCCCACGCTAACTCCCAAGAGCTTAGCGGTATGACCGCACTTGACCACTGACCTCAGCGTATCCTAGATTCTCTTATAAACATTTTTAGTTACGTTTATTGATTTCAAATAAGACTTTTGCATCATCTGTAAACTTATTTATCTCCTTGTTCATGCCTTCTGATAAATCATGCATTTAAATTAGAAACCTTACTGGGGCAAAAACACAACCAAGTAGCTTTTTGCGCTAAGTGAACGTACAACAGCACTTGTCAACGATATCGACCTTTAGTAGTCTTCCCTGTCACCTGTTTTTAAAATATGACACTATGTGCCATCTTACATGTGTTTGCTAATTTGTCTTTCTGTAGTGAAATCTTAAAACTTTTCCAAAGTGGTTAACTCATCAGCAAAGTCATACAATTCACAAGGTGTTATCCCGTCTGCTCCTATAGCTTTTTCTTACCAGTATCTTGTAACAATTTCTTCACTACCTCCTTAGTCATCTGAATGTCTTTAGTTCAGCTGTCTGTCTGGGATTAAAACCTGCTATGTGAAAAATATTTTCTCTTTTCAACACTCTCGGAAACTTTCTCTTCAATAGTTCACACATTTCCTCCTCTTCCACAGTAACATTGCTTTCCTCACTGTGTGTGTGTGTGTGTGTGTGTGTGTGTGTGCGTGTGTGTACTAACCTCACCTAATTGTACTCACCTAATTGTGGTTGCAGGGGTCGAGACTCAGCTCCTGGCCCCGCCTCTTCACCGACCGCTACTAGGTCCTCTCTCCCCCTGCTCCATGAGCTTTATCATACCTCGTCTTAAAACTATGTATAGTTATGTGTGTGTGTGTGTGTGTGTGTGTGTGTGTGTGTGTGTGTGTGTGTGTGTGTGTGTGTGTGTGTTTCTGTGTGTGAGTGTGTGTGTGTGTGTGTGTGTGTGTGTGTGTGTGTGTGTGTGTGTGTGTGTGTGTGTCTGTGTGTGCGCGCGCGCGTGTGTGTGTGTGTTTGTGTACTTATTTGTACTTATCTATTTGTGGTTGCAGGGGTCGATTCACGGCTCCTGGCCCCGCCTCTTCTCTGGTTGCTTCTAGGTTCACTCTCTCCTTGCTCCATGTGCTTTATCGTACCTCTTGTGGATGTGTGTTTGTGTGAAGAAGGGGAGAGAGAGAGAGAGAGAGAGAGAGAGAGAGAGAGAGAGAGAGAGAGAGAGAGAGAGAGAGAGAGAGAGAGAGAGAGAGAGAGAGAGATTTGTGTTTGTCCTTGGTGGGGTGGGATGGTGTGGAGGAGTGTGGGGTCGTGCTGGGTGTGGGATGGTGTGAGGTGGAGTTGGGTGAGGTGGGGGTAAATATGCCAGCCAAGTTGCTGTCTTGTTAACTTAATTTAAGGGTATCCAGACTGGCCAACCTTGCTTGCCTAACCAAAATATTTCACAATCAATAATACCACTAGGCTAATATCGCTCAGGCGGGTTTAATGAGCCTCTAGGCTTAGAGTTTGGCTCTTACGATACTCTCACGATACCTGTGATGCCTTCACCCTACGATACCTAGGTATTTACGATTATATTCTTAACGGAAGTAGTTATCTACTATACCTTGGTACTTAGGATTATATTCCTACCGTAACTAGATGTCTACGATACCTAAATAATCGATAATTAATAGTTACGATACCAAAGATGTCTGGATGACAATGATCCCTACATACTCACAAATCAAAATGTCTACGATATCTAGATACCCACGAGACCTAGATGTCAACGATAGCTACATTCCGACAGTCGTCACGTGAGGTCACAGACCCTGAGCTGCTTGGGGATTAGCGTGGACGGTTACAAAGCATGGCTTGCTTCTACAGTGTTTTAAAAGCTGAGGTTGGAGAGTTGAAGGAGGAGGTCTTGCTTCTCCAGGAGGAGATTAGGAGGCTGAAGGTCCACCTCAATGGGCCTGGGAGAGAGTGTGAGGTGGTTGGAGATGTGGGGAATGAGGCTTCTAGCAGTGAGGTGCAGTCTGTCTCTCACTGTGAGGAGGCTGTAGGTGGGGTGGTAGCAACGGCTACCAGCAGTGAGGTGCAGCCCAGCACCTGCTACAAGTGGCGAGTTGTTCACAGTAATGGGAGGCGCATCAGAGTAAGGAAAGTTAAGAGTGCAGATCTGAAGGTAGGAAATCGCTTCTCTGTTCTCCAGGATGAATGTACTTCAGTGGCCAGTGAAGGTAAGGGTACTACTGCCCCTGCTAATGAAGGTAAGCGCATTCTTGTGGTTGGTGACTCTCAGGTAAGATATGTTGATCGTGCTTTTTGTAATAGGAATAAGAAGATGAGAGATAGAGTGTGCTTCCCTGGAGCTGGTGTTGGGGACATTGTCAACAGACTGGATAATATCATGTCAGGTAATGGGAACAAGCCCATTATCTGTCTCAGTGCTGGTGGAAATGATATTGGGAAGGGTAGGAGAGAAGAGCTGCTAGATAAGTACAGGTCAGCTATAGATTTCATTAAGTCTAAGGGAGGGATCCCAATCATATGTAGCATCTTGCCTAGAAGGGGAGTAGGAAATGAATGGTTGTCTAGGGCAATTGGTGTAAATTGCTGGCTAGACATATACTGCAAGGAACTTGCAATCCCATTCATTGACAACTGGAACAACTTTTATGGCAAACATGATATGTATGCAAGGGATGGGGTTCATCTCTCTGGGGCAGGGGTGGTAGCACTTGCAGACTCGATTGAGAAGGCCATTGGTGAAATGCCTATGATTTTAAACTGATGGAAGATAGAGGTATGGGTGTGTGTGGGAAACAAGCAGGTTGCAACACTAGGGTTGGAAACAGTAAATGTATAAAAGGCATTCAGCATGAAGTTATAAATAAAGACAATAGAACAGGTCAGCAAACAAAGGGGGACAGCAGAGGGCAGCAAGGGACTAGCTCCCTTAAGGTTTACTATACTAATAGCAGGAGTGTTAGAAATAAGATAGATGAGCTAAGATTAATTGCAAGTGCAGGAAACATAGATATTATTGCTATAACAGAGACCTGGCTCAATCTGAAAGATAGAGAGATGCCCTCTGAATGTCACATACAAGGCTATAAATTATTCCACACTGACAGGGTCAACAGGAAAGGTGGTGGAGTAGCGATGTATGTCAGAGACAATTTAAATTGTTGTGTTAGACAAGATATTAAATTAGAAGCGTCAGCCACTGAATCTGTTTGGTTACAGCTTCTCGAGGGCCGAGAAAAATTAATTTTGGGTGTGATTTACAGGGCCCCAAATCTTGATAGGGAGTGCAGTAAACTTCTATGGGACGAAATTCGTAAGGCATCTACATACGAAAATGTTGTGCTAATGGGAGATTTCAACTATAGACAGATTGACTGGAGCAATTTGACAGGAAATTTAGAGTCGGGTGACTTTCTTGATACGATCCAGGATTGTTTTTTAAAACAGTTTGTGACAGAGCCAACTAGGGGAAATAACCTCCTTGACTTGGTTCTTGCCAGTAGGGAAACACTAATTAATAATCTTGAGGTTAATGATGAGCTTGGGGAGAGTGATCACAAATCACTCAGTTTTAACATATCATGGAATTCCCCTAATAATGGCAATCAAGTCTCCGTCCCTGACTTTCGCTTGGCTGATTTCATAGGACTGAAAAATTACTTAGGTGGGCTGAACTGGAATGACCTGACTAGGGGTCAGGTAGGTGGTGATGGTTGCCGATATGATGCTTTCCAGGGCATAGTTCTAGCTGCTCAGTCAAATTATGTTCCAAATAGGGAAATCAGATCAAACAAAAATGATCCTAAATGGATGAACAATAGATTAAAATATCTGATTGGTCAAAAGAGAGGCATATATAGGCAAATCAAAAGAGGAGAGGGGCAATTAAGAAATCGATATATTCAGTTAAAGAGAGAAATAAAAAAGGGAATTAGAAAAGCAAAAAGAGATTATGAGGTTAAAGTTGCAAGAGAATCGAAGACTAACCCAAAAGGATTCTTTCAGGTATACAGAAGTAAGATCAGGGACAAGATAGGCCCACTCAAAAGTTCCTCGGGTCAGCTCACTGACAGTGATAAGGAAATGTGTAGAATTTTTAACACATACTTCCTCTCAGTTTTTACACAGGAGGATACCAGCGATATTCCAGTAATGATAAATTATGTAGAACAGGACGATAATAAACTGTGCACTATTAGGGTCACAAGTGACATGGTCCTTAGGCAAATAGATAAATTAAAACCTAACAAATCCCCAGGCCCTGATGAACTGTATGCAAGGGTTCTAAAGGAATGTAAAGAGGAGCTTAGCACACCTTTGGCTAATCTTTTCAACATATCACTACAAACTGGCATGGTGCCAGATAAGTGGAAAATGGCAAATGTGATACCTATTTTCAAAACAGGTGACAGGTCCTTAGCTTCGAACTATAGACCAATAAGCCTAACCTCCATAGTGGGAAAATTTATGGAATCAATAATTGCCGAGGCAGTTCGTAGCCACCTTGAAAAGCATAAATTAATCAACGAATCTCAGCATGGTTTTACAAAGGGGCGTTCCTGCCTTACGAATTTATTAACTTTTTTCACTAAGGTATTTGAGGAGGTAGATCATGGTAATGAATATGATATTGTGTATATGGACTTCAGTAAGGCTTTTGACAGGGTCCCACATCAGAGACTATTGAGGAAAATTAAAGCACATGGAATAGGAGGAGAAATTTTTTCCTGGATAGAGGCATGGTTGACAAATAGGCAGCAGAGAGTTTGCATAAATGGGGAGAAGTCAGAGTGGGGAGGCGTCACGAGCGGTGTTCCACAGGGGTCAGTGTTGGGCCCCCTGCTGTTCACAATCTACATAAACGACATAGATGAGGGCATAAAGAGCGACATCGGCAAGTTTGCCGATGCCACCAAAATAGGCCGTCGAATTCATTCTGACGAGGACATTCGAGCACTCCAGGAGGATTTGAATAGACTGATGCAGTGGTCGGAGAAGTGGCAGATGCAGTTTAATATAGACAAATGCAAAGTTCTAAATGTTGGACAGGACAATAACCATGCCACATATAAACTAAATAATGTAGATCTTAATATTACGGATTGCGAAAAAGATTTAGGAGTTCTGGTTAGCAGTAATCTGAAACCAAGACAACAGTGCATAAGTGTTCGCAATAAAGCTAATAGAATCCTTGGCTTCATATCAAGAAGCATAAATAATAGGAGTCCTCAGGTTGTTCTTCAACTCTATACATCCTTGGTTAGGCCTCATTTAGATTATGCTGCACAGTTTTGGTCACCGTATTACAGAATGGATATAAATTCTCTGGAAAATGTACAAAGGAGGATGACAAAGATGATCCCATGTATCAGAAACCTTCCCTATGAGGATAGACTAAGGGCCCTGAAACTGCACTCTCTAGAAAGACGTAGAATTAGGGGGGATATGATTGAGGTTTATAAGTGGAAGACAGGAATAAATAAAGGGGATGTAAATAGTGTGCTGAAAATATCTAGCCTAGACAGGACTCGCAGCAATGGTTTTAAGTTGGAAAAATTCAGATTCAGGAGGGATATAGGAAAGTACTGGTTTGGTAATAGAGTTGTGGATGAGTGGAACAAACTCCCAAGTACCGTTATAGAGGCCAGAACGTTGTGTAGCTTTAAAAATAGGTTGGATAAATACATGAGTAGATGTGGGTGGGTGTGAGTTGGACCTGACAGCTTGTGCTAACAGGTCGGTTGCCGTGTTCCTCCCTTAAGTCAATGTGACCTGACCTGACTAGGTTGGGTGCATTGGCTTAAGCCGGTAGGGACTTGGACCTGCCTCGCATGGGCCAGTGGGCCTTCTGCAGTGTTCCTTCGTTCTTATGTTCTTATGTTCTACGATACCTAAATACTCACAAACATAGCTGCCAACGATATTAATAAATCCACAGACCTAGAGGCCTACAATACCTAGAGTCCAAGACACCCACAAAACCTAGAGGAACACGATACTTAAGATGCCAACGGTACCTAAATACCTAGGTACTCACAAGCCCTAGGAGCCTACGATACCTAGGTACCCACCAGATCAAGATGACTGATATAGATATATGCCCACGCGACCTATCGTAAGGCCTGTATAATAATTATATTATTAGTATTAGGCCTGTATAATACTATATTAGGAGAGGGAGAGGGAAAGGGAGAGAGGGAGGGAGGGAGAGAGAGAGAGAGAGAGAGAGAGAGAGAGAGAGAGAGAGAGAGAGAGAGAGAGAGAGAGAGAGAGAGAGAGAGAGAACAATAATACCAGTCCCTTGTGATAGTAATCATTAACTTAACAGAGAATAAACACTGTTGAGTCAAAATAGACATGTAAAGAATACTCTAAACAGGGAACATATGAAGCATGAATGACAGTTCAGATCAATGTTTGTTTAATTTCTTAGAATACCTGTTAAGAATACTTTCATGAAATTATGTGAATAAAGGTATACAATATATTCCAAATGAACTTTAAAAACATTGGTAGTAAATAAATGTACTTAGGTGAACTATCTCTATTAATTATTAAACTTTGTTTATTGCTAATTTAGTAGTAAATTAATGACTTGGTATGTAGCCAAAGCTCATTAACGGCTGAGTGTAATCTCACTCACCATACTTTAACACATCACAGGTTAAAATAATGATACACGAGACTAGAGTAGCCACTAATAGTTAACTTCACTTAGGAGTAAGTTAGCTAAGCCTTTATAAAAAAAATTACACCCAAATAAAAAGATATAATTAATTTAGAGGAGGGGAAGGAACTGCTACTCCAGAGCCTCCCAGAGTACATCTACCTCCCTCAGTGTCTCAGTACCTACTAACGTAAACAACGAAGGACACTCAGAGCGCTACACAGTTAACAAATCCCAGCTGAGACAACTCTCATGAGCCAGGAGTCAGACAATCACAACTGGCATGACTCCCCTGCAATATTAAGTTACAGTAGAGACTATAATATGATCTCTGTTGCCAAGCAACCTTCCTGCCACTTACACTACAAGTCAGCCATGTACCTTACATATAACTATATGATGGATACTTAACATTTTGTTAAATGTAATAGACATATATTTTATGCCTGAGAATTTGTATACCGAATTCCAAATGTAAAAAAATGGAACTAGGATAAAATATAAACACATAAATTATATTATGTATAAATATGTATATTACTAATTATAGTCAAGTAAATGGTGCCATATGGTACCTAGATACCCACGAGATCTAGAGACCTACGAGACCTAGATATCTATAAAGACTAGATACCTACAAAGACTAGATACCTACAGTACCTAGTTACTTAAATACATATGATATATAGATACGTAGATTCTTACGATACCTAGACACCCACGAGACCACGAGGCCTACGATACCTTAGATACTCACAAGACCTCGATGCATACGAGTCCTATCCTAATGCAAATAATCAAATCTGACAGATATATGAAAGTAATATATACCCCAGGAAAGTATATTTGTCTGTTGATGTTTGTGTGACATAAACACTAATACTACTATTACTACTACTACTACCACTGCTACTACTACTACTACTACATCATTATCCTCTTCCTCTTCCTCTTCCTCTTTCTCTTTCTCTTTCTCTTTCTCTTTCTCTTCCTCTTCCTCTTCCTCCTCTTCCTCTTCCTCTTCCTCCTCTTCCTCTTCCTCCTCCTCTTCCTCCTCCTCCTCCTGTCTTTGTACTACACACCCTACCTTCCTTCCCTTCTTAGCAGGTAACGTTGATATACATCATAAACTCCTCAGTTATTCTTCCTTCCCTTGTACTCCCTTTTATCCTTTCCTCCATTTCTCCCTCTCTTCTCCTTCACTTTTCTTCCTCCTCCTCTCCCTCACATTTCCTCCTCTTCTACTTCACTTTTCCTCCTCATCTTTATAAGTTTCCATCCTCGTTTCCCCCTCACTCTTCTTCTCAGACTTTTTACCCCTTTCTCTCCTCTCCCTCATTCTTCACTCTCTTCTTCCTCCACCTTATCACTCTTCCTCCTGTATCAAAATCTCCCTCCTCATCTTATTCTTCACTCTTCTTCCTCGATATCTCCTTTATTTTTCATTCTTCTTTCCTGGACTTCTTGCTTTACTTCCTCGCTCTTCTTCCTCCTCCTCCTCTTCTCTTTCACACTTCTTAGTCCTGCTCTCCTTAACTCTTTTTCCTCTTTTCTCTTACTATTCCTTCTCACTCTTGTTATTCCTCTTCTCAAAAATCTTCCTATTCCTGTCCCTCACTCTTCCTCCTCTCCCTTAGTCTACTCCCTCTCTCTTCATCTTCCTTCTCTCCTTCAATCACCCTTCCTAATTCTTCCTTTTCTCCCTCACTTTTCCTTCTCCCTTCCCTCGCTCTCTCCCTCCGTAAGTAGACCGTGGCCATGTGTCTCCCAGGATGAACATATCATTAGCTTTACCTGGGACTTTCATACTGGGAAGTAATATTGGTGAGGCGACACCAGCCCAGGCAAGTTATTTTACCACCAATTGTGTGGTGGTGGGGAAGGGAGGGGGGAGAGAGAGGGGGTGGAGGGAAGGATGGTGGGTGCAACGGAACGAGGGGTAGTAGAGTGGGGAGGATGCACGGAGGGATGGGAGGGAGGTATGCAGGGTAGGGAGCGAGGAAGGCATGGAAGGGAGGTAGGGAAGAAAGGGAAACATGGAAGGGAGGGAAGGAAAGAATGGGAAGAGAGAGAGAGAGAGAGAGAGGAGAATCTCGTTTGCTGGCCACAAGAACTGTGTCCAGGTTGTCAGAGGTGACAGGACGAAGTGTATCGTTCCTTTAAATCCTTGGCCGAAGAAAAAGGCTGTAGGCCCAGATAAGGTGAGCCAAAGATTGCTGAGCAGATGTGCAGACCAGTTTGTGTCACCTCTGTCTCGCATTTATCAGCACTGCCTAGCACAAATTAAATGACTTCTTTGGAAATAGACAAATGTTGTCCGTGTTCACATAAAAAGAGCAGAGCGGAAATCAGCAACTACAGACCAGTCACTGGCAAGATTCCCGAGATGATATTCTCCCGACAGATGACAGAGTTTTCTCGCATCCTTGTGACCGTCAATATGACTTCAGAATGTCTCTCTGCTGCTGATTAGCTGTTTAACCTTTCCACTATGTGGCACCAGACACTGGATGAATCTAAGATTAACTGTCTAGTAGCACTGGACACAGCGGGGGCATTCGACCGATTGTGGCACCAGGGACTCTTGGCATAACTGCAAGCACTAGTAGTCGCTGGCTCTGCACTATGCCTCCTTAATGATTGCCTTCAGAATAGTTCTCAATGGGAAAGAGTCAACAAGACGCTAAACTAGTGCCAGCACTCCACATGGAAATTTTTTTAGACCAGTATTATGGAATGTCCACTCTAATGAACTCATTCAAGTTATACCAGAATCCCATGCATATACAAAGACTAGACTTGGACACTTATCCAAGAGAGGAAATGTGAGCTTCTCTCAGTTGCATCAATCATCATCTTATAGTCATATTAACCTAGGATGATGACAGATTATGTGAGCTTTAGGGAAAACAAGTGACTGTAGTCTCTAGGAGCCATGAAAGTAATGCTGGTGCAGTGGTAAGAATGGATGGGAGGGTGTTAGAACCCGGGGATGAGGTTGATATTCTTGGAGTTAAATTTGATTCCAAGCTATCATTGAAGAACCACTTAGTAAATCTTGCAGGCAAGGCGGCCAAGAAACTGACAGCACTACGGCGTATTTCATACGTTCTCAACAGAAGAGGCTGCAAGACACTATATGAGGCACACTGGCCCTCACTCTTGAGTATGCTTCACTTTATGGGATTATCTGGCCTCCGTCTCATCTGCGACTTCTTGACAGAATAGAGAACAGAGAAAACCGATTCATCTCTTGCCAGGAACCGGCCTGGAGAGACTTATAATATCAGCAGAGTCTTCAACACTGGGGTGATTGTGAGTTGTCTTACTGTTATGGACAAGGCCATAGTTGTTAAAGTATCACTCTTGGCTCCACTCCGAGGACAGTGAGAAGTGAGTTTCTACACAACAAGACGGGCAGCAAACAACAACTACACTCTGGCTGTACCTCTTCTCTAGAACATCGCTTCATTTGAGATTATTTATTCCTAGGATGAATCGAGTCTGAAACATGTTACGGTGTCCCGAAACTCAGTTAGTAACCCACTAAGCTCACATATTGAAATTCGTGGTTCGATACCCGGTACGTATGGAAATATTGGGCGTGTTTCCTTCAGACACCTGCTGTCCCTATTCGCCTAGTGGTAAGTAGGTACATGGGTGTTAGCAGAATGGTGTGGGTAGCATCCCGGGAACAAACTTAACACAAGTTGCCTGAAATACTCAGCATTAGCAGGAGCTTTCTATATAGTATGTTATCGATGTCAGCTAAGTTTGTACAAGATGAATGATGTACTTGGGAAAATGAAGATTATATTATTATTATTATTAACAGAATGACATCAGCGAAATAAAGCCAGTTGAGGAAATGAAATAGCTGGCCCACAAATGGCTCCAACTTCACCCTATTTGCTAATTCTTTGTCTCATGACAATAAAAAGGTTGTAAAATAAACAGATGTAGGTAACAGCTCTTAGCTTGTAAATAAAGTTAGGAATACATAACGTAACATTGTAAAACCTGTGTAAAAGAAGAGAGAGAGAGAGAGAGAGAGAGAGAGAGAGAGAGAGAGAGAGGGAGGATAGAGAGGGGGAGGGGGAGGGAGAGAGGAGGAAGAGAGAGAGGAAAGGATACCGACCGAGTTATAGAGGGACAGAGAGCTCTAGAGAGGGAGGGATTCAGAGCTCTAGAGAAGAAGGGATATAGAAGGAGGAAGCAAAAGGGAGAACAGAGAATTGGTGACAAGGGAGAGAAAGGGAGGTATGCAGAGAAAGCGAAGGAGATAAAGGGAGAGAGATGGTGAGTGAGGGAGAGAGAGGGAAAAAAACGGAGAGGGGAGAGAGTGGAGAGGGAGGGAGGGAGGGAAGGTGTTAGGGGAGGGAAGGAGGGAGGGTGTTAGGGGAGGGAGGGAGGGAGGGAGGGTGGGAGAGAGAGAGAGAGAGAGAGAGAGAGAGAGAGAGAGAGAGAGAGAGAGAGAGAGAGAGAGAGAGAGAGAGAGAGAGAGAGAGAGAGAGAGAGAGAGGGGGGAGACAGAGAGGGAGACTGACTTGACAACCAATCATTCGGACAGGTTGAGAGACAAGGTTATTACATGAATTTACACACACACAGACACACAGAGGAGACAGAAGGGACTCCAGAAAGACGGAGAGGTGGGATATACCATCAAATGTTGGACACAATACATACAACCGAGGAAGAAGTGAAGAGGCTGCTAATCGAGCTAGATACCTCAATGGCCATTGGGCCGGATAACATCTTTCCCTGGGTCCTGAGAAAGACAGCAGAGGTGCTATGTGTACCACTAACAACAACAATTCTATGGAAACAGGGACACTACCTGAGGTACTGAAGACAGTAAATGTAGTACCATTTTTTAAAAAAAGGAGACGGGCACGAAGCGTTAAACCACGGACGAGTGTCATTGACATGTATAGTATGCAAAGTCATGGAGAAGATTATCAGGAGAATTGTGATGGAGCACGGAATGAGCTTATCAATGACAGCCAGCACGGGAAATCCTGTGTCACAGACCTACTGGAGTTCTATGAAAGGGTGACAGCAGTAAGACAAGAGAGAGAGAGGGAGGGGTGGGTAGATTACATTTGCTTGGACTGTGTTGCATGCAAAAAGTATGTAATCTTTATTAAGAGCATGTTAACACACATAGACTGTCTCACCAACCAGCGAACCAGATGCTAAGGGTCTGACAATCCAATGGGGCCCCATTGTCACATCAGTATCTAGGTTCAGCCAATCTCATGTGGATCTGGCAACTGTGAAGGTGATGTGGTTACCATTCACCTTTTCACTCTTATCATTTTCATTCTACTGCTGGTTGAAGTACGGTGGTCTGCTCTCTCTTGGCTGTTCTGCCTTGATTATCATGGCGTGCACTAATACCTATTGCTGAACATAGTGTATATAGTGTACATACTTCTGTTTATACTTGGTGAAGGATAATATAATTCATAGTTTTTCTGCTGTGTTTATTTTGCTCCCTTTACACCTAGGATAACAGATCTTTGAGTACCTGGGTTGTAACAGACTGTAAGAAGGCGTTTGACACAGTTCCACACAAGAGATTAGTGCAAAAGCTGGACCAGGCAGGGATAACAGGGAAGGCACTACAATGGATCAGGGAATACCTGTCAGGAAGACAGCAGCGAGTCATGTTACGTTGCGAGGTGTCAGAGTGGGCTCCTGAGACGAGTGGGGTTCCAAAGGGGTCAGTCCCAAGACCGGTGCTGTTTCTGATATTTGTGAAAGACATGACGGAAAGAATAGACTCTGAAGTGACCCTGTTTGCAGATGATGTGAAGTTGATGAGAAGGAAAGGAATCTGGACAAGCTGTAGGCCCGGTCCAGCACCTGGCACCTGGAGCTGGACCCCACCAAATGCAAAGTCACGAAGGTAGGGGAAGGGAAAAGAAGACCACAGACGCAGTACAGTCTAGGGGGCCAGAAACTACAAACCTCACTCAAAGAAAAGGATCTTGGGGTGAGTAGAGCAGAGGGCACATCTGAGGCGCACATCAAGCAAGTAACTGCTGCAGCTTACAGGCGCCTAGCAAACCTAAGAGTAGCATTCCGACATCTTAATAAGGAATCGTTCAGGACCCTATGTACGTTATGCCCATAGCCATATTGAAGTATGCAGCACCAGTTTGGAACCCACACTTAGCCAAGCACGTTAGGAAACTAGAAGTGCAAAGGTTTGCAACAAGACAAGTCCCGGAACTAAGGGTTATGTCCTACGAGGAGACGCTAAGAGAACTCTACTTGACGACACTGGAGGACAGGAGATAGGGGGGATATGATAACGACATATAAAATACTGAGAGGAATCGACAAGGTGGACAGAGACAGGATGTTCCAGAGATGGGACACAGCAACAAGGGGTCACAGTTGGAAAATGGAGACTCAGATGAATCACAGGGATGTTAGGATGTATTTTTTCAGTCACAGAATTGTCAGGCAATGGAAAAGCCTAGAAAGTGATGTAGTGGAGGCAGGATCCATACATAGCTTTAAGAAGAGGAATGATAAAGCTTGGAGCAGGAAGAGTGAACTAGCAGCAACCAACGAAGAGGCTGGGTCAGGAGCTGTGACTCGACCCCCCCCTGTAACCACAACTAGGTGAGTACACACACATGCACACACACACACACACACACACACACACACACACACACACACACACACACACACACAAGGGGTTAATGCAAAAGCTAGAGGACCAGGCAGGCATAACAGGAAAGACACTGCAATGGATCAGAGAATATCTGATAGGGAGGAAACAACGAAAAGTGGTACGTGACGAGGTGTCAGAGCGGCCGCCTGTGACGAGCGGGGTTCCACAGGGGTCAGGCCTATGAGCCTGTGCTGTTTTTGGTATATGTGAATGACATAACGGAAGGGATAGATTCGGAAATGTTCCTGTTTGCAGATGATGTAAAGTTAATGACGAGAATTAAATCGGATGAGGATCGGGAAGGACGACAAAGAGACCTGGACAGGCTACAAGCGTGGACCAGCAATTGGCTTCTTGTATTTAACCCCGCCAAATGCAAAGCCATGAAGATCAGGAAAGGGCAAAGAAAACCGTAGACAGAGTATAGTCTACGTGGCCAAAAAATACAAACCTCATTCAAGAAAAAAGATCTTAGCGTGAGTATAATACCAAGCACATCTGAGGCACACATCAACCCGATAACCGCTGCAGCATATGGGCCCCTGGCAAACCTGAGAATAGCGTTCCGATACCTCAGTAAGGAATCGTTCAATACACTGTACACCGTGAACGTCAGGCCCATACTGGAAAATGCAGCACCAGTTTGGAACCCACATCTGGTCAAGCACGTCAAGAAATTACAGAAATTGCAAAGGTCTGCAACAAGGCTAGTTTCAGATCTAAGGAGAATGCCTTACGAAGAAAGGTTAAGGGAAATCTTCCTCAAAACACTGGCGGACAGGAGGGTAAGGAACAACATAAAAACTACATCGAAAATACTGCGAGGAACAGATAAAGTGGACAGAGACAGGACGTTCCAGAGATGGGACACAGAAACAAGGGGGTCACAATTGGAAGTTGAAGACTCATATGAGTGAAAGGGATGTTAGGAAGTATTTCTTCAGTCAAAGAGTGGTCAGGAAGTGCAATGGTCTCTCAAGTGACGTAGTGGAAGCAGGAACCATACATACTTTTAAGACGAGGTATGATAAAACTCATGGAGCAGGGAGAGAGAGGACCTAGTAGCGACCAGTGAAGTGGGGGAGTCAGGAGCTGAGTCTCGATCCCTCCGACCACAAACAGGTGAGTACAAATAGGTGAGTGCACACACACATACACACACACACACACACACACACATACATACATACACACACACACACACACACACACACACACACACACACACACACACACACACACAAGCAAGTGAGGTAGTGGAGGCAGGAACCATACATAGCTTTAGGATGA
This sequence comes from Cherax quadricarinatus, assembly GCF_038502225.1. Lineage (NCBI taxonomy): Eukaryota > Metazoa > Arthropoda > Malacostraca > Decapoda > Parastacidae > Cherax > Cherax quadricarinatus. The sequence goes on along the minus strand of NC_091302.1, from coordinate 31,915,736 downwards.
GGTATGATGAAGCTCATGGAGCAGGGAGAGAGAGGACCTAGTAGCACTCAGTGAAGAGGCGGGGCCAGGAGCTGAGTCTCGACCCCTGCAACCACAATTAGATGAGCACAGTTAGGTGAGTAGACACACACACACACACACACTGCCACACAAGTACGCAGCACCAACAACAACGTTAGTTCCGGAGCTCAGGGGAATGTCCTACGAAGAAAGGGTGAGGGAAATCGGCCTGACGACACTGGAGGACAGGAGGATCAGAGGAGACATGATAACGACATACTGCGTGGAATAGATAAGGTAAACAGAGACAGGATGTTCCAAAGAGAGGACACAGAAACAAGGGGTCACAACTGGAAGCTGAAGACTCAGACGAGTCAAAGTGACGTTAGGAAGTACTTCTTCAGTCATAGAGTTGTCAGGAATAGTGTAGCAACTGATGTAGTGGAGGCAGGAACCATATATAGCTTTAAGACGAGGTATGACAAAGCTCAGGGAGCAGAGATAGAGGACTTGGCAGCGATCAGTGAAGAGGCGGGGCTAGGAGCTGAGTCTCGACCCCTGCAACCACAATTAGGTGAGTATAATTAGGTGAGTACACACACACACACACACACACACACACACACACACACACACACACAAGCACGCACACACACACGCACGCAGCAGAAGTGAGGCAGAAGACAGATGGATGGCTTGTGTATTTCTGGACAATTAGAAGGCTTTTAACACAGTACGAGACAGGAGACTGGGACAAAAGCTAGAGAGGGCAGGAATACCAGAGAAAGCACTACACTGAATGAAGGAATTCCTTATAGGAAGGAAACAAAGTGTGTCCGGGAAGAGGTCTCAGAATGGGTCAGTGTGAAAAGCATAGTTTCACAAGGATCGGTGCTGGGATCAGTGATGTTTGTGGCGTAGAGTAAGGCGGGGTAAAAGGCCCATGCGAGGTAAAGTGTCTTCCCTCTGTTTCTTCCTTATTACAGACGTATATATCTCAGTCAGCTGAACACGGTGTCAACGCCATCTATCAGAAGTTTACACTACCAACTCAGTCGAAATCAACCGGAGAGGAAGTCAACACGTGTTTTTCTCTTTTGCCTCCATTTCATATAAGTACAGTGTTATGGTAGTGATACCTTGTGGAATTATTTTGTGTTCTTTTCCAATGTTAAACCTATAGTGTGTCGAGGTCTTAAGACTGCCTTGCATCGCAATTTACAAGTAAATATAGTGTTGTCGAGTACTGGTGTTTAGTTCATTTCAAAATGGCGACTGGGATAAAAAGCCTACATCGGCGTGGTGCAAGAAGTCTCGTGGAGGCTGTTTACCCCTACTCCTTATTAGGTGTTTATGATTTATAGCTTTGCTTGCTATTGTTTCCTGTGCTTGTTATTACAGCTAGTAATGTAATGTGTATGACGTGATATATATAATAAAACATTTATGCTTGCTCTTAATTCTTTAAACCTTACCTAAAAAACTATAAAACTATACTGTTTTTCTTGTTTGTTTCAGGTGAGAGATGCCGCGTGTTTATAAGAGGAAGACGAACCGTGCTTCCTATGGAGAAAGTGTTCTACAAAAAACTCTTCAAGCAATTCAGGATATTACACCACTAAAAACTACATCTAGGAATTATGGCATCTTATGCAAAACTCTGAGACGGCATCGAGACAGGAAAGTCAAGAACCCTAGTGACGCCCTGCACGACCGTTTCAGACCACATTTTGATGGAAATTTAGAGGCCATGTTAGTGAGTCATATTCAAGCAATGGAAAAGGATTTTTTTGGTCTCACAACTACTATGTACGGCGTCTTGCACTTGATTATCTCTTCGTTTGCAACTCACAAGAGGCACGAGCTAGCACATCCAGAGATGGTGAAGCAAAGGTTTTCCTTGCAAAACTCTGCAACCCTCCGAAACCAACTGAGAAGTGAGCTAGGAAAAGGAAAGCACAAAAAGCAGAGGTTACAACATTACCTTATAAGAAGTAGTTGCTTGATAACAGTAAGAAACAGTTTTAATAAAAAAGAAAACTTCAGAAAGAGGCAAGATAATTCCGAGCCCAGTTTCTTTTGACGGTGAGGACTGGCCTTATCTAGTGTGTAGTTCACCATTTGCTAGCAGAGACCCTCTGAAAAAAATGGGTGCAGTGTAATTCGGGTAAGAAATGGCCACATGAAGACTGTACGTCTGGATTTGATTGGTATGTATGCCAGAACTGTGAATCTGAAGAAGATTGATTACGACATGTAGAAAGGATTTTTTCTTAACTTTGATAGACGATATCATTTTTGTATTCGTCGAAGGAATGCAAATATATTGTTTTTGTTTACAAGATGTGTTTGAATAATTTTCAATGCATAGGATAAAACGCCCCCTCTCTGGGCCTTTTACCCCAGGCACGGGATAAAAGGCCTCTTTAGCTTTATTGTCTTTAAACTTTAATTTCTACATAATAAATAAACAGTAGTGCGATGTAACTCTCAGAGAGGAGAATAAATTAGCTCTGCTTCCTACCAAAACCTCCTACAGATCAATATTCTAAATATTGTAGATACAGCAGGCATTAAGGGAGGCTTCGTACCCCACTCTACCCTATGTAAGGGACAATGCAGGAAAAACAGACTTTGATGTATCTATAGCTGCAGATCTAAAGCTAACGAGGATACAAAAGGAAGAGGATCAGAAAAAAATACACGTGCACCAGGATAAAATGCACCATTGATCTGACAATCTGCTATGGCTATAAAAATTTGAAAGAAAAGAAGACCAGAAACGGAGTACATATATGAGAGACAATGACTGTAAAAATCTTTCAGGAAAGACCTCCGGGTTACCTAAGTATCAAATATATCGCATGAGGCCATCATAAACCGAATAAACTTAGCAGCAGACGCGCGTCTCGCAAATCTAATATTAGTTTTCTGTAACCTCAACTAAGAGACATTCATGACTAAATACGACCTACGTCAGCCTCATCTCGGTGAATGAAACACCAGCATAGAACCCACACTGGATCAAGCATGTTAGAAAAACTGGAAAGAACGCGGAGGTTTGCAACAAGATTTGTCCCAGAAGTAAGGAGTTTAAGTATGAATAGACTCACGGGTGACATGATAACGACGTACAAAATTATGAGAGGAATTACCGGTTGACATGGAGCATGCAATACGAGAAGTGGGAAACAGGTACATAAAAGCACAACTGGAAGCTAAAAAATGAATCGCAGATATTAAAAAATATTTTTCAACAATATTTCTCAAATATCTGAGTGATCGGGAAGTCATAGAGCAACATCCGCAGGAATAATAAGGTTCACATTACCAGGAAATAAAGAGCCCAGCAGCGGCCAGGCAGAGAGGTAGAGCCAGGAGCTGTGACATGTCCCCTGCAACCACAAAAAGGAGAATACAAATAGGTGGGAATGAAATGGACAAACCTGACTGCAAAAGAGAAGACGATGATGACATGAGGCAATTCCTAAATGGAGTGCCACGGAAAAGAGAACTAAACGGAAAGACAGCAAGCGAAATGATGGAGTATGTAGTTGGAAAATGCCGGGAGGCAGAGGGAAAATTTATAAGCAGAAGCAGCGCAGGCAAGGACAGAGTGAGCCCATGGTTCATCCAGAGGTGCACAGAGCCCATGGTTCATCCAGAGGTGCACAGAACCCATGGGTCATCCAGAGGTGCACAGAGTGAGCCCATGGTTCATCCAGAGGTGCACAGAGTGAGCCCATGGTTCATCCAGAGGTGCACAGAGTGAGCCCATGGTTCATCCAGAGGTGCACAGAGCCTATGGTTCATCCAGAGGTGTACAGAGTGAGCCCATGGTTCATCCAGAGGTGCACAGAGCCCATGGTTCATCCAGAGGGGCACAGAGCCCATGGCTCATCCAGAGGTGCACAGAGCCGATGGGTCATCCAAAGGTGCACAGAGTGAGCCCATGGTTCATCCAGAGGTGCACAGAGCCTATGGTTCATCCAGAGGTGTACAGAGTGAGCCCATGGTTCATCCAGAGGTGCACAGAGCCCATGGTTCATCCAGAGATGTACAGAGTGAGCCCATGGTTCATCCAAAGGTGCACAGAGCCCATGGTTCATCTAGAGGAGCACAGAGCCCATGGTTCATCCAGAGGTGTACAGAGTGAGCCCATGGTTCATCCAAGGTGCACAGAGCCCATGGTTCATCCAGAGGTGTACAGAGTGAGCCCATGGTTCATCTAGAGGTGCACAGAGCCCATGGTTCATCCAGAGGTGCACAGAGCCCATGATTCATCCAGAGGTGCACAGAGCCCATGAGTCATTCAGAGGTGCACAGAGCCCATGGTACATCCAGAGGTGCATAGAGTGAGCTCATGGTTCATCCAGAGGCGCACAGAGCCCTTGGTTCATCCAGAGGTGCACAGAGTGAGCCCATGGTTCATCCAGAGCTACACAGAGTCCATGGTTCATCCAGAGCTACACAGAGTGAGTCCATGGTTCATCCAGAGCTACACAGAGTGAGCCCATGGTTCATCCAGAGCTACACAGAGTGAGCCCATGGTTCATCCAGAGCTACACAGAGTCCATGGTTCATCCAGAGCTACACAGAGTCCATGGTTCATCCAGAGCTACACAGAGTGAGTCCATGGTTCATCCAGAGCTACACAGAGTGAGCCCATGGTTCATCCAGAGCTACACAGAGTGAGCCCATGGTTCATCCAGAGCTACACAGAGTGAGCCCATGGTTCATCCAGAGCTACACAGAGTGAGCCCATGGTTCATCCAGAGCTACACAGAGTGAGCCCATGGTTCATCCAGAGGTGCACAGAGTGAGCCCATGGTTCATCCAGAGGTGCACAGAGTGAGCCCATGGTTCATCCAGAGCTACACAGAGTGAGCCCATGGTTCATCCAGAGGTGCACAGAGTGAGCCCATGGTTCATCCAGAGGTGCACAGAGTGAGCCCATGGTTCATCCAGAGCTACACAGAGTGAGCCCATGGTTCATCCAGAGGTGCACAGAGTGAGCCCATGGTTCATCCAGAGGTGCACAGAGTGAGCCCATGGTTCATCCAGAGGTGCACAGAGGCAAAAGCTAAAACTGCATTAACATGAAGTAATATGGAAAGTAAAGAACGCCAGAGAAGAGGGAAGTGTGTTGAAGAGCCGGAAATAAATAAGTCTTGATAAGAAAAGGGGCTGAAGAACAATTTGAGAATGACACAGGATCGAAAATCAAATCTGAGCCAAAGTTGCTGTACAACCACATGAGACACAATACAACAGTGATTAAAACTAAAAAAAAGGAGTAGAGCTTACTAGAAATGACCAGGGAGTCTGCAAGGAGCTTAACAACAGATTTAACGAGTTATTCTCAGTGGTAACTGGATCATTACCAAGAATCAGTGTGGAACAGAACACCAACGATAACTGGACACAATAAACACAACGGTAAAGGTGAAGAAACTACAGAGCAAACCAGATACCTCGAAGGCAATGGACCAGTTAAGAAAGGGGACAGATTGGTTGCTTTACTTTAAACTAGAGGCTAATGTCACTGACATTCATAGTATACAAGATTATAGAGAAGATTATCAGAAGAGCAGTGAAGCACCTGGAAAAGAGCAAGTTCATAAGGAACATCGAGAACGGTTTTAGAAATCTTGTCTCACAACTTGGCTAGATTTCTATGACAAGACCACGAAAGTTAAAGAAGAGAGGGATACACTGACTGTATATTTTTGTTCTGCAAGAAAGTTCTCGATACAATACCTCACAAAAGATTGGAACAAAAGTTAGAGGAACAGGTAGGAATTACAGGAAAAGCCCTACAATTAATTAATGAATAGCTAACGAGAAGAAAACAACGAGTTACTGTCCGGGAGGTGTCGTAATAGGCGATTGTGACGAGTGTTATTCCACAGGGGTCAGTATTGGGACCAGTTCTGTTCTTGTTTACGAGCATGACGTGACGGAAGAAATCAGGTCGGAGTCATCGCTGCTCACCAATGGTGTGAAGTTGAGGAGAATACAAACAGAAACAAAAAAGAAAAGAATACGAATGGATCTGGAGAATCTACAGGATTGATCTGAAAGTGGCTATTAGAATGTAACTCCAGAAAATGCAAAGTTTTGAAACTTGGGACAGGGCAAAGACGACCGGGAACAAAGTACAGGATCAGGAAACAAAGGTTGAAAACCTCTCTGAAAAAGAAGGACATAGAGGTGAGCATACTGTCGTTCAGAGTGTCTCACCCGAGGAACACATCAACCCAGTAACCGCTGCGGCAAACATTAGACTAGAAAATTTAAGAGGAGCTTTCAGAATCCTCAAATCATTCACGACGTTAGATATGGCACATGTGAGGCCCATGCTGGAGTATGCAGTGCCAGTGGAGCTTTGTATCTGATAAAGTACGTTAAGCTGGAAAAAGTGCAAAGGTTCGCTATGAGACTATTTCCGGAGCTGATTATTATGAGCTATCCGGAGAAGCTGAAGGAAATTAACTTTACGATATTAGAGGAAGAAGTGCCATGTGTGACACAAGTACGACGCACAAAATACTGAGAGAAACTGACAGGGTGGGCAGGACAAGTCTGAGAGCGGGCATCAGGTACACAAGGGCACTGTCTGAAGTCACAGGGATGTCAGGAAGTACTTTGAGAACGGTCAGGAAAAGCAACGCCCTAGTCAGCGGAGTGGTAGAGGCATGATTCATACATAGTTTCACAAATGGATATGATATTGCCCATACAAACGAGAGAGGAAATCCGGTAGCTGCCAGAGGAGAGGTGGGACTGGGAGATAAATCTCGACCCTTGCAACCACAGATAGGTGAGCACACACACACACACACACACACGCACACACACACGCACACACACACGCACACACACACACACAGGGTGTTTCAGAGATGGGACACAGAAACACGGAGTCACAAATGGGTGTTGACTCCTATGAGTCAAAGGGATGTTAAGAAGTACTTCAGTCATAGAGTTGTCAGGAAACGGAATAGCCTAGAAAGCAGCGTAGTGGAGACGGGAACCATACATAGTTTTAAGACGAGGTGCAGCGCTGTATAGCCCTTGTGGCTTAGCGCTTCTTTTTGATTATAATAATAATAATTAAGACGAGGTTTGATAAAGCTCATGGAACAGGGAGAGAGAGGACCTAGTAGCAAATAGTGAAGAGACGGGGCAAGGAGTTACGAATCGACCCCTGCAACCATAAATAGGCGAATACAAATATGTGAGTACATACACGCGCACACACGCACGCACACACACACACACACACACACACACACACACACACACACACACACACACACACACACACACGCACGCACGCGCACACACACACACACGCACGCACACATGCACACACGCACACACACACACACACACACACACACACACACACACACACACACACACACACACACACACATATAGTTGGTAGAGCGCCGGCTTCTCTTCACTTGCCGGAGGTCAGAGGTTCGAGCCCTCTTGGGGCTGCAATGTTTTTGAATCACAGGGATGTTAGGAAGTACTTCTTCAGCCACAGAGTAGTCAGTAAGTGGAATAGTTTGGGAAGCGATGTAGTGGAGGCAGGATCCATACATAGCTTTCAGCAGAGGTATGATAAAGTCGACGGTTCAGGTAGAGTGACCTAGTAGCGACCAGTGAAGAGGCAGGGCCAGGAGCTTGGATTCGACCCCTGCAACCTCAAGTAGGTAAGTACATACACACACGTATACACACACAGCAACGAGTCATGGTACGTGAAGAGGTATCACAGTGGGCGCCTGTTACGAGCGGGGTCCCACAGGGGTCAGTTCTAGGACCAGAGCTATTTTTGATATATGTGAACGACATGATGGAAGGAATAGACTCTGAAGTGTCCCTGTTCGCAGATGACGTGAAGTTGATGAGAAGAATTAAATCGGACGAGGATGAGGCAGGACTGCAAAGAGACCCGGAGAGGCTGGACATGTGGTCCAGTAACTGGCTTCTCGAATTCAATCCAGCCAAATGCAAAGTCATGAAGATTGGGGAGGGGCAAAGAAGACCGCAGACAGAGTATAGGCTAGGTGGACAAAGACTACAGACCTCACTCAGGGAGAAAGACCTTGGGGTGACCATAACACCGAGCACATCACCGGAGGCACACATCAACCAAATAACCGCTGCAGCATACGGGCGCCTGGCAAACCTGAGAATAGCGTTCCGATACCTTAATAAGGAATCGTTCAAGACACTGTACACTGTGTATGTTAGGCCCATACTGGAGTATGCAGCACCAGTCTGGAACCCACACCTGGTCAAGCACGTCAAGAAGTTAGAGAAAGTACAAAGGTTTGCAACAAGGCTAGTCCCAGAGCTCAAGGGAATGTCGTACGAGGAAAGGTTAAGGGAAATCGGACTGACGACACTGGAGGACAGAAGGGTCAGGGGAGACATGATAACGACTTACAAGATACTGCGGGGAATAGACAAGGTGGACAGAGATAGGATGTTCCAGAGAGGGGACACAGGGACAAGGGGTCACAACTGGAAGCTGAAGACTCAGACGAGTCACAGGGACGTTAGGAAGTATTTCTTCAGTCATAGAGTTGTCAGCAAGTGGAATAGCCTAGCAAGTGAAGTAGTGGAGGCAGGAACCATACATAGTTTTAAGAAGAGGTATGACAAAGCTCAGGAAGCAGAGAGAGGACCCAGTAGCGATCAGTGAAGAGGCGGGGCCAGGAGCTGAGTATCGACCCCTGCAAACACAATTAGGTGAGTACACACACACACAGGGACACAGTGTGCTCGGGTCACACCTTCAGTGCTCTGCGAACATAGGTGTTTTTGAGGGCTACCCAAGTGTACTGCAAGGGTCATTAAGTGTGTCAGGGTAGTGAACAATCCTTGAAGCGATTCACAATTTGCCCTGAGCCACATAAGTGTGGGGAGAACTACAAATTTTATAAGTGAACTACAAAGTGATGGTGGTGCATTCAGAGTGGGCAGACCTAGTGTGTTCCAGGCGACGTTGCCACGTGTCACCCAAGAAAGATAATAAAGTGAAACAAATGTGTGACAGTGAAATAAATACAGTGAATAGGGTACATTATATACCAAGAAGAAACGGAGGTGGTTATACGCCAGGACATCACATCGAGCTGGACAATCTACAGGCTGCATGGCAAGTATTCACCTGTGCATGGTTGTTGGGTGGGACTGGGGGTTTCCATCAACCGCCAGCTGATTGTGAACGGTCCAACTCTCCTAGTACGATAGAGAATAGTCTATCAAGTACTCAATAACGATTAGCAATTGGTAATTTATAGAACAAGGTTAGACAGGAGTCTATTAGACTAGGTAGAAGTAAAAGCATAGAGGATGCAAAATAGTAGGTAGGTGTGGGTCAGGTCAGGAGGGTGTGTTGCAAGCTAGGTAGGTGTGAGTCAGGTCAGGAGAGTGTGTTGCAAGCCAGGTAGGTGTGGGTCAGGTCAGGAGGGTGTGGTGCAAGCCAGGTAGGGAAGCAATGCAAACTCCACATACACACTCGTACACCACAACACACAATCCCACTTTCTGCTTTTCACACAATAATCCCACATACAGTTCCCCCCTCCCCCCCCACACACATTTACACCCACACATTTTCACATATACAGACACACACGCACACATTCTCCCCTAGCACCCTCCCCCCACCTATCTCCCACTCCTTCCCCTGATCCCCCCCCCTCTCTCTCTCTCTCTCACCCTCCTTCTCCCCCTCCTCTCCCTCTTTCCCCTTCTCTCTCCTTCCCCATCTCCCTCTTCTCCTTTGCTTCTCCCTCCTCCTTTCTGCCCATATTCCTCCCCTCATTCCCCCTCCCCACCTCTCTATTCGTTGTCTCCCTCTGCCCCCCACACACTCAGACAAACACACCACAAAACAAACACACAGAATTACATAAGTTTTTCATTCTGTGGCAACCAAAACAAGAAAAAATATATGGGTTGCCAGAGAGCAGGAAGGAAAACCAGGGGACTGGAAGCTGAGTCTGTGAAGGAAGATTTGGCAGCAGAGTTCATGAAAAGGGAACATGAGTGGGGAAAGAAGCTAGAAGAGCTTAGCATGAGAATGGAGGAAAGGATAGAAGCAGAAAGCAAGAAGTGGGAGATGCAAGTCACAGCAGCAGAGGCTAAGATACTGAGATTAGAAGAGGAACTGAAAAATTCTGAAACAGAATAAAGAACTAAAGAGCAATTTGGGAATGACATCAGAGACTGCTACCTCAGCCACAAACAAGGGGACTGTGGCGAACAAAGGAGTGAAACTGTATGCAGAGTCTCTATCAGACCATTGTGGAGCCTCAGAAGAAGAATCACATCAGGAGCAATCGAGGGTACTGTAGAAAATAAAAGAGCTAAGCTATATGTGGAGGCTCTAAGAGACCACAGCAGAGCCCAGGGAAAGCTGAGAAGGAAAAATGACAGGCAATTGGGTCCAAAGACCACAGATAATGAAGAAACTGAAGGAAAGCTGCAATGGAGGCAACTAAATTGAATCAGGGGATACATAGGGATATGCAGTGGGAGATTCAAAGGAAGAGGCCTTTGTGTATGGGCTCTAGGAAGTTGAAGGGAAAACTTATGAAGCAAGAAGACAAGGGGAGAAAAAAGCGATCGAAAGCATCATAAAAGCAATAGGAGATGACATGACCCAGCTGGCAAATTTTTGAAGAACAGAGGGGTTTGCAAAAAGAAGAACCCGGCCAATCAAAGTGACTTTCAAGGCAGGATCGACTCGAAACAGGATCCTGCAGAGGAAAGCAAGACTAAGGGACATGCCGACATACCAGAAGGTGTATCTCGACCACAACAGAACAGAAGAAAGACTAAGAGATGATACAAAGACGAAAGGAGGAAAGAGAGGTGAAGATGGAGATGGACAGGAGAAACCAGACTCAGGAGGAAGATCAAATACAGCCTCCCTCACAACCACCTACAGAAGCCTATTATGTATTGCATTAAAATATTTATAAAGTAACGTTCCATGTATGTCATTTTCCGTGTAGTATAATGAAAGTGGACGTGAGAGTGAATGCGTTTTATTCCTGTCAGTCAGGCAGGGGTCAGGACAGGAGCAGATGAGAGGTGTTTTTTAGTTCAATACGTATAGGAACACGGTTGGGTGAAGTAGTCATGGGTAGGTGTTAGTTTGAGTAGGTAATTTGGTAAGTTTTTTAGTGTATACCATAGGTGTTTGTGTTCAAGTGCTCTCATGTTTATTTATAAAGCCCTAGTATGCAGGGGCCCGTTTATAAATGTTCATTTATTTTGTTTAACTCATTACTAGCAGTGTGCTAGTGAGCTAATGTGAACCGGAGTGTGGTGGTTTTTTGTAGTAGTAATAAGTTGTATATAAGTTACTATTAATATAGATATATTTTTATATAGGTCAGTTGTCGTCCTTCCTAATAATAATTAATATTGTTTAATATACGAGTACATGCTGGCCCAAGGTTGGCTGTGTTTTTCATTGTAATTTTATGACCCCTAGACAGCAGTGTGATCAGCCTTTAGGAGCCAGGACCATTTTATTTAAGTTACGACATCAAAGCCGTAACAAAGCCCCCCAACCAGGACAACCCCAAATAAACCGAACATTCTAACCCAAAACACACATGCAATATCCAATGTCCTCAACCACATCATTATAAACTCCACCCTCACAGCAATCACCCATAGTTCCTTATCAGGTCTCCCACTTCCCCAACCCCAATGTACCACCAAGACCACAATTTCAGAAAAGAAGGTTTATTTTTTTTTTTTTTATTATCACACCGGCCGATTCCCACCAAGGCAGGGTGGCCCGAAAAAGAAAAACTTTCACCATCATTCACTCCATCACTGTCTTGCCAGAAGGGTGCTTTACACTACAGTTTTTAAACTGCAACATTAACACCCCTCCTTCAGAGTGCAGGCACTGTACTTCCCATCTCCAGGACTCAAGTCCGGCCTGCCGGTTTCCCTGAATCCCTTCATAAATGTTACTTTGCTCACACTCCAACAGCACGTCAAGTATCAAAAACCATTTGTCTCCATTCACTCCTATCAAACACGCTCACGCATGCCTGCTGGAAGTCCAAGCCCCTCGCACACAAAACCTCCTTTACCCCCTCCCTCCAACCCTTCCTAGGCCGACCCCTACCCCGCCTTCCTTCCACTACAGACTGATACACTCTTGAAGTCATTCTGTTTCGCTCCATTCTCTCTACATGTCCGAACCACCTCAACAACCCTTCCTCAGCCCTCTGAACAACAGTTTTGGTAATCCCACACCTCCTCCTAACTTCCAAACTACGAATTCTCTGCATTATATTCACACCACACATTGCCCTCAGACATGACATCTCCACTGCCTCCAGCCTCCTCCTCGCTGCAACATTCATCACCCACGCTTCACACCCATATAAGAGCGTTGGTAAAACTATACTCTCATACATTCCCCTCTTTGCCTCCAAGGACAAAGTTCTTTGTCTCCACAGACTCCTAAGTGCACCACTCACTCTTTTTCCCTCATCAATTCTATGATTCACCTCATCTTTCATAGACCCATCCGCTGACACGTCCACTCCCAAATATCTGAATACGTTCACCTCCTCCATACTCTCTCCCTCCAATCTGATATTCAATCTTTCATCACCTAATCTTTTTGTTATCCTCATAACCTTACTCTTTCCTGTATTCACCTTTAATTTTCTTCTTTTGCACACCCTACCAAATTCATCCACCAATCTCTGCAACTTCTCTTCAGAATCTCCCAAGAGCACAGTGTCATCAGCAAAGAGCAGCTGTGACAACTCCCACTTTGTGTGTGATTCTTTATCTTTTAACTCCACGCCTCTTGCCAAGACCCTCGCATTTACTTCTCTTACAACCCCATCTATAAATATATTAAACAACCACGGTGACATCACACATCCTTGTCTAAGGCCTACTTTTACTGGGAAAAAATTTCCCTCTTTCCTACATACTCTAACTTGAGCCTCACTATCCTCGTAAAAACTCTTCACTGCTTTCAGTAACCTACCTCCTACACCATACACTTGCAACATCTGCCACATTGCCCCCCTATCCACCCTGTCATACGCCTTTTCCAAATCCATAAATGCCACAAAGACCTCTTTAGCCTTATCTAAATACTGTTCACTTATATGTTTCACTGTAAACACCTGGTCCACACACCCCCTACCTTTCCTAAAGCCTCCTTGTTCATCTGCTATCCTATTCTCCGTCTTCCTCTTAATTCTTTCAATTATAACTCTACCATACACTTTACCAGGTACACTCAACAGACTTATCCCCCTATAATTTTTGCACTCTCTTTTATCCCCTTTGCCTTTATACAAAGGAACTATGCATGCTCTCTGCCAATCCCTAGGTACCTTACCCTCTTCCATACATTTATTAAATAATTGCACCAACCACTCCAAAACTATATCCCCACCTGCTTTTAACATTTCTATCTTTATCCCATCAATCCCGGCTGCCTTACCCCCTTTCATTTTACCTACTGCCTCACGAACTTCCCCCACACTCACAACTGGCTCTTCCTCACTCCTACAAGATGTTATTCCTCCTTGCCCTATACACGAAATCACAGCTTCCCTATCTTCATCAACATTTAACAATTCCTCAAAATATTCCTTCCATCTTCCCAATACCTCTAACTCTCCATTTAATAACTCTCCTCTCCTATTTTTAACTGACAGATCCATTTGTTCTCTAGGCTTTCTTAACTTGTTAATCTCACTCCAAAACTTTTTCTTATTTTCAACAAAATTTGTGTGGTATACAAATGCAGATGGAATAGGAAATAAGTGTAAGGAGTGGCATGAAAGAACCATGGAGACAACCCATTCATTATAGTACTCACGGAAACAAAACTCACCAGGAAAACAGATGCAATCTTTCCACCTGGATATCAAATCCTCAGCAAAAATAGAGGGAGGAGAGATGGAGGAGGAGATGCACTGCTCATTAAAAACCGGTGGGGATTTGAGGAAATGGGAGGAATGGATGGAATGTAAAAAAATGAATTCTTAATAGGAACAATCCAATCTGAGGGCCATAAGGCGGTAATTGCAGTAATGTACAACCCGCCACAGAACTGCAGGAGCCCGCCACAGAACTGCAGGAGGCCAAGAGAAGAATACGACGAGAGCAACAGAGCAATCGTTGACACACTAGCTGAGGTGGCCAGAAGAGCTCACATGGGGGGAGGAAAGTTACTAGTTATGGGTGATTTCAGTCATAAGGAGATTGACTGGGAAAACGTGGAGCTCCATGGGGGTCCCGAAACATGGAGAGCCAAGATGACGGATGTGGTACTGGAAAACCTCATGCATCAACATGTTAGAGACAATACCAGAGAGAGAGATGAGGATGATCCAGCAAGACTGGACCTTGTATTCACTCTGAGCAGTTCGAACATCGAGGATATCACGTATGAAAGGCCCCTTGGAGCCAGTGAACATGTGGTTCTCTGCTTTGATTACATAGTTGAGCTACAAGTGGAGAGAGTAGCAGGAATAGGATGGGAAAACCAAACTACAAAAGGGGAGACTACACAGGCATGAGGAACTTCCTGCAAGACGTTCAGTGGGAGAGAGAACTGGCAGGAAAACCAGTCAAAGAAATGATGGACTATGTGACAATATGCAAGGAGGCAGAGGAGAGGTTTGTTTCCAAGGGAAACGAAATAATGGGAAGACCAGAACGAGTCCTTGGTTCACCCAAAGGTGTAGGGAGGCAAAAACTAGGTGCACTAGAGAATGGAAAAGGCACAGAAGACAGAGGACCCGAAGACCCAGAAACGAATATGCACAGATAAGAAGGGAGGCTCAGCGACAATAGAAAAATGACATAGCATCGAAAGTCAAGTCTGATCCGAAGCTGTTGTATAGCCACATCAGGAGGAAAACAACATTCAAGGACAAGGTAATCAGGTTGAGAAAGGATGGTGGGGAGTTCACAAGAAACAGCAAAGAGGTATGTGAGGGTCTCAACATGAGATTTAAAGAAGAATTTACAGTGGAAACAGGTAGGACTCCAGGAATTCAGAACAGGGAGGTACACCAACAAGTGCTGGATAAGGTACACATAACCAAGGAGGATGTGAAGAAGTTGCTATGTGAACTTGATACCTCAAAGGCGGTGGGACCAGACATCTCTCCATGGGTCCTTAGAGAGGGAGCAGTCATGCTGTGTGTGCCACTAACAAAGATCTTCAACACATACATTGAAACTGGGCAAGTACCTGAGGTATGGAAGATGGCAATGTAGTCCCAATTTTTAAAAAAAGAGACAGACACGAGGTATTAAATTACAGACCTGTGTCACTAACGTGTATAATATGCAAAGTCATGGAGAAGATCATCAGGAGGAGAGTGGTGGAGCACCTGGAAAGGAACAAGCTTATAAAAGACAACCAGAATGGTTTCAGGGAAGAGAAATCCTGTGTCACAAATCTACTGGGGTTTTATGACAAGGTAATGAAAGAAAGACACAAGAGAGAATGGGGTGGGTAGATTTCATCTTCTTGGACTGCAATAAGACCTTTGACACAGTTCCCCCCAAGAAGTTAGTGCAAAAACTAGAGAATCAGGCAGGCATAACAGGAAAGGCACTGCAATTAATCAGAGAGTACCTGACTGGGAGGCAACAACGAGTCATGGTGCGTGACGAGGTGTCAAAGTGGGCGCCTGTGACAAGCGGGGTTCCACTGGGGTCAGTCCTAGAGCCTGTGCTGTGTTTGGCATGTGAATGACATAAGGGAAGGGATAGACTCAGAAGTGTTCTTGTTTGCAGATGATGTGAAGTTACTAAGGAGAATGAAATCGGTCGAGGAACAGGCAGGACTACAAAGAGACCTGGACAGGCTAGTCCAGCAGTTGGCTCCTTGAATTTAACCCTGCCAAATGCAAAGTATGGAGAACGGGGAAGGGCAAAGAAGACCGCAGACACAGTATAGTCTAGGTGGCCAAAGACTGCAAACCTCACTCAAGTAAAAAGATCTTGGGGTGAGTATAATACCGAGCATATCTCCTGAGGCGCATATCAATCAGATAACTGCTGCAGCATACGGGCGTCTGGCAAAGCTAAGGATAGCGTTCCGATACCTCAGTAAGAAATCGTTCAAGACTCTATACACCATATACGTCAGGCCCATACTGGAGTATGCAGCACCAGTTTGGAATCCACACCTGGTCAAGCTCGTCAAGAAATTAGAGAAAGTGCAAAGGTTTGCAACACGACTAGCCCCAGAGCTAAGGGGATTCTCCTACGAAGAAAGGTTAAGGGAAATTAGCCTGACGACACTGAAGAACAGGAGTGTTAGGGGAGACATGATAACGACATATAAAATACTGCATGGAATAGACAGGATGTTCCAGAGTTAGGACACAGAAACAAGGGGTCACAGTTGGAAGCTGAAGACTCATCTGAGTCAAAGGGATGTTAGGAAGTATTTCTTCAGTCATAGAATTGTCAAGCAGTGGAATAGCCAAGAAAGTGACGTAGTGGAGGCGGGAACCATACATAGTTTTAAGACGAGGTTTGATGAAGTTCATGGAGCAGGGAGAGAGAGGACCTAGTAGCAATCAGTGAAGAGGCGGGGCCAGGAGCTATGAATCGACCCCTGCAACCACAAATAGGTGATTACACCCACCCACCCACCCACACACACACACACACACACACACACACACACACACACACACACACACACACACACAAGCACGCGATAGCCGGTACTAAAAATGAGCAATAACTCGTGACATTAAAATGACAGAGTGATGGCAAAGTCATTGATCTCATAACAAGTGACGCGACAAACTATGCCAATATCAGTGGAAGAACGACGGATCCGACGGGAAAATGGAAGTTAATCCACACCCACAGTGCCAAGTGCCTGGTGCTGAGTGCCACCGAGAGTACCAAGTGCCTGGTGCTGAGTGCCACCCGCAGTTCGAAGTGCCTGATGCTGTCACCCATAGTTCCAAGTGCCCGAGTGCCAAGTGCCTGATGCTGTCACCCATAGTTCCAAGTGCCCGAGTGCCAAGTGCCTGAGTGCCACCCACAATGCTAAGTGCCTGAGTGTCACTCACAGTGCCAACCACAGTGCTAAGTGTCTGGTGCTGAGTGCCACCTAAAGTGCCAAGTGTCTGAGTGCCACCCACAGTGCCAAGTATCTGAGTGCCACCCACAGTACCGAGTGCCTGAGTGCCACCCACAATGTCAAGTGCCTGGTGCTGAGAGCCACCAAAGCCGACAGCCTTGCTGTCAGAAATTAATTTCTTTCCAAATGTATATTTTCTTAATTGGTGGTATTCTAGTAGACAGGAACCATCCAGGGAGGTGCTACATTCCGGTCAAATATGAAACGTTACGTATTGTACGTTGTCACAACCATCCAGGGAGGTGCTACATTCCGGTCAAACACGAAACGTTACGTATTGTAGGTTGTCACAACCATCCAGGGAGGTGCTACATTCCGGTCAAACACGAAACGTTACGTATTGTAGGTTGTCACAACCATCCAGGGAGGTGCTACATTCCGGTCAAACACGAAACGTTACGTATTGTAGGTTGTCACAACCATCCAGGGAGGTGCTACATTCCGGTCAAACACGAAACGTTACGTATTGTAGGTTGTCACAACCATCCAGGGAGGTGCTACATTCCGGTCAAACACGAAACGTTACGTATTGTAGGTTGTCACAACCATCCAGGGAGGTGCTACATTCCGGTCAAACACGAAACGTTACGTATTGTAGGTTGTCACAACCATCCAGGGAGGTGCTACATTCCGGTCAAACATGAAACGTTACGTATTGTAGGTTGTCACAACCATCCAGGGAGGTGCTACATTCCGGTCAAACACGAAACGTTACGTATTGTAGGTTGTCACAACCATCCAGGGAGGTGCTACATTCCGGTCAAACACGAAACGTTACGTATTGTAGGTTGTCACAACCATCCAGGGAGGTGCTACATTCCGGTCAAACACGAAACGTTACGTATTGTAGGTTGTCACAACCATCCAGGGAGGTGCTACATTCCGGTCAAACATGAAACGTTACGTATTGTAGGTTGTCACAACCATCCAGGGAGGTGCTACATTCCGGTCAAACACGAAACGTTACGTATTGTAGGTTGTCACAACCATCCAGGGAGGTGCTACATTCCGGTCAAACACGAAACGTTACGTATTGTAGGTTGTCACAACCATCCAGGGAGGTGCTACATTCCGGTCAAACACGAAACGTTACGTATTGTAGGTTGTCACAACCATCCAGGGAGGTACTACCTGTCATGTGAGTATGAATCGTATTAAGTAGGTAGGTTGACAGCAACCATCCATTGAGGTACTACCTTCCTATCATGTTAGTATGAGAAGCATATAGTACGTAGATTGACAACAACCATCCAGGGAGGTAATACCTTCAGTAAATAGAACATAGTAGTTTTTTTTTTAGGGCGAATTAGGGTTTATTGGACTTTTGGAGGAATCTTGTGCTTAAAAATGCTTGCTTGGTGTGTTTTCAATATTTGCAATCAGCAGTGATCGTGTTTGAATGTAACTTTGTGTGTGTAATTATCTCTTTGTGATTACCAAATATAAGCTACAGAAGCAGAGAAATTCTCGTGGTGTCTAGTCTTCAGTAATATTTCAATATTTTCGTTTCCTTCAAAAGTCAAATAGTTATATCACTTCACGACCTCTAAACCCTCACATTGATCTGCCACTCTGTTTGCCGGGAAAAAATGTTCTTGCATCCCTTCGGCTTCCAAATTTTTTTTTCTCCATTTGCAACTGTGTCCTCTTGTTGTTCCTGTTGCAGGTTCTAGGAAATTTTCTTTGTTGTCTTTTTGAGTGTCTATATGTAACTTTCATGTCTACTAATTATCGCACATCAGTTAGGCCATATTTTCACCGTTTTAATGTAACTCAATTTTAGGTCTGGGTCCCACTTTCTAAATCTGCTTTTGACTTTTCTAACTTATACAATTTTTTTTTATAGTGTGAGCACCATAAAAGGTGTATATAATAGGCCTAAACTGCAATACAGTTGTATTGCAGTTTAGGCCTATTATATGCACCTTTTAGCACTTTTGTATTTGTATTGTAATATATTTATATTTTTTTTTTCAAAAATTATATGAAAAGTTCATTAAAGTCAATAGATTCGACACTTTGGCTCTACAATTATGGATTTTTAACCAAAATATTTAAATTTTAGTAGTAAAAAGTAAATATTTTTTGCAACATTTTCTCCATCCACATATTTGAAAATTATTTTATAGTTTGCCAATGAAGGATAATTCCCAGGTCCCCCCCCCCCCTCTCTCTCTCTCTCTCTCTCTCTCTCTCTCTCTCTCTCTCTCTCTCTCTCTCTCTCTCTTTTTGATACTCTCAGTATATTTTGTACAGTATACATTCCTTAAGTGGTTTAATATTGCTTTTCATCACATTATATTTTTCTATATTAAACTCCATTATCCATCTATCACTTCGTTTACATAATTTATCCCACTTATCCTGTAATGATTTGCAATCATTTGTACTGTTCGTTTTGCCTAAGATTTTTGCTTCATCTGTAAACACTAGTTTTATTTTCCTTCGGGTAAATCAGTTAAATAAGTTAGAAACATTATGGGAGCAAGTACAGATCTCTGTGGCACCTCATTACTGACATCGCACCATGAACACATTTATCCTTATAAACGTTCGGATTTTCCTCCCAAATAGAAATTCTCTTCCATTGTAACAATTGACCTTTCATTCCTCAAAAATTTTTTTGCCGTTTCCAGATCAGTCTTTCATGGGGATGAACTCAACAAAAGCTTTCCTAAAACTGAAGTAAAGATGATCCTCCCATCCAACAAAAGCTTTCCTAAAACTGAAGTAAAGATGATCCTCCCATCCAACAAAAGCTTTCCTAAAACTGAAGTAAAGATGATCCTCCCATCCAACAAAAGCTTTCCTAAAACTGAAGTAAAGATGATCCTCCCATCCAATTCTTTCTTGAACAATTTCCGTGACGCTCCTAACAGGTTTTAATAGACTTCCATTTACAGACAGGAAATTGTTCTGTTTCCTAGTTAATAACTTTTTCCTCTCCGAGCATTTTACCCATTTTCCTCTGTCTTCTTTCCAATATTTTTTAGAACAATTGCCAGCGAAACTTTCCCATAGTTTGAAGGGTTTCCCGTCACTTTTTTTCCTGTAAATGTTGACGCAATGTTTGCCTCTTACATCTGTCTGCTAGTTTACTTTCTTATAGGGAATTCGTAAAACAAAATCATAAGAGGGTAACAATTTCATCGATTCATGTTGAAACTGAGATGTAGTGTAATGCTCTCCTTTATGAACGACGTTTCGCACACGCAGTGGGCTTTATCAAGTCATTCTATTCAAGATTGATGGACTGACCACATCGACTCAAGGTTGAGGGACTGATTACCTCATTCTCCTCCCGTTTCTTCAAGATTCTCCTTTGTATGGACTGATGAAGCCACTGCTGTGTGGCGAAACGTTTCCTCAATAAAGATACCCAAGAGTTGCACATGTGTCTAATTTATCAACATGTCGGTTCTCTGAACCATTCATCTACAAAGGGCTTTATCAAGTCATATACAGATTATATATTTATACGAACAACCCGAACATGATAGATCGAAACTTATGACGATGTTTCGGTCCGATTTGGACCATTTACTGTGTCACTAGTTAATGATTCAGCTCGGACTGCAGCGTCGTCATGAGTTGCAGTCTCCTACGTGCGGGTTGTCTATGTACTGTTACGGTCACGGAATCGTTTATTCTTTATATCTCATATGTTAGTGACTTGATACACCGCGAACCAAACATTATCGATAAAGAATCGTATTATACCACATCTGTCTCTTTTTTCCTTTATCATGTGGGTATTTTATGTCATTCATCTATTTAATTCCTCCTCAAATATCTCATTATCCTCAATTTCAGCAATCTGCTTTGGATTTAAATCCAATACATTAAGAATGTCCTCCCTTCCCACACAAACCTTTCATCTAATGCGTCTTCCATTTCCTTCTCAGCATCATTGATTTTCTCTGTCCTTCATTCTTTGTCCATTGTCCTTGATATTTAGTTTATTTAGTATAAACATGAATAAAAGATTTGGTCCCGCTTTGCTCCTATCCACCATTTCATTGTCAAAGTTTCTTTCTATTTCTATTTATATATATGTTCATTCATTTCTGGCCCGTTTGAATCTCTGTTTTTTTATTGGTCCGTTATTTATATTAGATGAAAATCCTCCATTTTTCCTAAAGCTTTCCAGCATCATCCACTAGACTATTTCTATTATTTCGTCTCATATTCCTTTTTGGATTAAGTTAATTGATTTAATTTTTATACTGTTTTCAAAATCCTTCACCCAAATTATTTGTATTTACTCCCTTGTAACACTGTATTCATTTAATTTGCTAAAATACTTCCTGAGAATGTTTTATCTTTAATCTCGTAGTTCCTACTTGTGTCTTTTTCTTCTGTTAAGACATATCAAACAGCGTAAAATATTTCCAAAAAATGTGAATATTCTTTCCAAGTGAATTTAGACAGTTTATGTTGTAAATGTCTCCTGTTCCAGTAAATACTATCACTAAGGGTATGTACTACTGTGTAGCTTGTTATTACTGTTTCGCTTTATTTCTAAGCTGAGGAATAAAAAACGTTGACTTATAGGAATTCACTTAACCATTAATTAGTATTTTCAGCCAATGAGCTAACAAATTTATTCTTAGTAGTTCAAACTTCCAATTACAGTAACTTTTTCCTTCACGCACTCTTCATCAATATTTTCCTTAGGCTTAGAAAAAAGTAATTCCGGTAATCCGACCTACATAGCCAAATTAACAAAAAATTACTCATTCAGCCAATCTAGATGATGTGGCCCCATCAGCCCTATATGGAAATACAAGCGCATCACTCCGTCTCTGATTGGTAAATCTATGGGGTTTTATAGGACAGCTACCCAAAACGAGAGCCGATGAGGTGACCGCTGTCATAAATCCACGGTGCATCATCTCCAGTTGTTAAGTACGGTCGTGTCTCTCTCATGTTGCTACTGACTGTCGTACATATAATCTTGTATATGTACGAGTGTGTGTTGTATATAGTTGGTCTGCACCTAGCTACAAGATAGCATCGGCCGTATTGCTGGTTAATTGAAATGAAAATGGCGTACAAAAAAATATCAAAGCAACAAGAGTTTTCGCAGTCGTGAACAAAAGTTAAATATTTATTGATAATGAAATATCTCGAACACTCGACACGTGAGATTTCACTTTCGCCAAACGAATACAGTCCTCGGACATAACTGATAGCGACGTTATATTATGGAGTACCACTGCGGCGTGTAAGTAAGCAACATACAAGCAGTACAGAAAGCTTTATAGCAGATAATGTTTAACTTGTACTCGAAGCTTCATCACATTTACCAGACGATACAAGGAAAGGTAGGAACTATGAAGCAGAAGTGAAGGTGAACTGTGACATCAAGTCATGCAAGTGGCCAAGCAAAAGGTGGACGAGAGACATAGCAAGCCTAAGCCTACCCGTAATCTGGGAGCTGGTGTTTGTAGGATTAATTAAAGGGCTGATTTTAAACCCTACCTTTTGACTGTCTTATTCTGAAATAAAGGACTTTACGTCAGTACAGTTCATGACGTTAGATAAATGACACACATTCAAAATACTGTTAATTAAACAGGGATTTATGCTCTTCAG
Organism: Cherax quadricarinatus; assembly: GCF_038502225.1. NCBI lineage: Eukaryota > Metazoa > Arthropoda > Malacostraca > Decapoda > Parastacidae > Cherax > Cherax quadricarinatus. Next base: position 31,892,923 of record NC_091302.1, on the reverse strand, counting down.
TGCATGTGTTCAAGTGCCTGACTGTCTCACCAACACAAAGCTTGATGCAGCCACCACAGTTAATAGTATAATCCAAGATTTTACCTTTTGTTCTTGATGGAGTCACCGTCGCGGGCTCAGATGATGCCAATATTAGCAGTAGATGTGATGGAGGCAACATTGGGGTTGCCCTTGTGGAGAAGTCTAGCAGCGTTTTCAGAAGCGCCTAAAGTAAGAACGTTCTGACCTCTTGTGGATGCAAATGTATCCAAACAGCAAGTCTTCTTGAGCCACAAACGGAATCTTCCACTGTACACAGCGCCATCTTGCACTCTGAACGACCAATAAATGTAAGATGCATTTACCTTTCTGATGTCAGGTAAATCTAGATCAGAAACGTCTCTCTCATGCAGGAAAAAACAAGATACTGATACAGGGCATATTTAAACACTGCAATGTTTGATCTCAACGATAGCAATAAAAGCAAGAATATACAAATCGCGAATTATTTTAATTTTTTTTTTTTGTTATGGGACCTTTATATACTATTAATCATTCATTTACAATGTTAAACTATTATTTCTATTATTTTATGAAGAATTGTATACATTATCATGAATCACGTTTTACCACGCATGTTTATATCTCCAATTTAAAAATAAATTTATTTTGGGTTTTATTTCCCATACCTCGGATTTTTATCAATTCTGTTACCTCCTCGTCTGAACCTGTCTTACTCTCTCTTTTCTCTATATTGAGTATTATTATTAGTTTCTGTCGAATGCATCATTTCAGTAGTTTTTCTGATTAAGTTTCAGAAACAAAATTTCAGATTCCTTCATATTTAACTGTCCCTTACTTCTGATCTTTCCGAAATTACACCGTCTATATTAATATACAAATTATAAAAAAAAGTGTTTATCTCACTAACTCTCTCTCTCTCTCTCTCTCTCTCTTTTAGTTTGATTCGTCTCTTTCTTGTGTTCGGTTCTATGAGAAACTTTTGACAGGTCGTCACGACCTTGTTACTCTGTAGAAAACTTTTTCTTCCTCACTTTTGTTCTCATTTATCGTGTTAGCAGTGTTCATGGTGGGCATTATTTTCAGCCTTGCCTCCTTCTAAAGGTCTTGTTCAATTTCTATATCCTTCAAGCCTTCTAAAATTTTTATGTACGTAAATCTCTTCAGCAATATCTTCTTTATACTTTAATCTCAGTAACCTTTGCTTATTTTTGCCATATTTTCAAATTCGTCTATGTACCACTAAATGCTCTTTAATGCCCTTAAACAGAAAAAGCATTTTCTCATCAGCCTTATATATCTTTCTTTGCTAATTACTTTCATCCTTAATTTTTTTCATTTTCATCCCAGCCAAAACAATAACCGTCATTTTCTTTCGTCAACAATCACCTTCAATAGCTTGGAGTTATTAGCAATCTTTTTTTTTTTTTCAAAATTGTTTTTTGTTCTACCAATAACTTTCTTAACCATTATTACCTGATGTTCTGTCTTGTCTATAATGATTCTGGTATAACTATCTTCCATTTTAGTTTCATTACTCTTCTAACTTTGTCATTTCCTTCTCAATGTTTTTTTAACATCAGATATATTCTCAACCAGTTGCACAATCAGTGTTAATTCTCTCCTCTGTGTTCTTATATCAACATAACAATCTTCACTTTCTTCTGTACTCTTGCAGGTATTTCATCCTCCAGTATCTTTACTTTTTACGTATTCCTGATACAGGCTCTTTTTTTCTTATTTTTGTTTACTCTTTTAGGAGTGAAAGTGGGAAAGCGAGTGAGAGAGAGAGAGAGAGAGAGAGAGAGAGAGAGAGAGAGAGAGAGAGAGAGAGAGAGAGAGAGAGAGAGAGAGAGAGAGAGACAGAGAGACAGAGAGACAGAGAGAGAGACAGAGAGAGAGACAGAGAGAGACAGAGAGACAGAGAGAGAGACAGAGAGAGAGACAGAGACAGAGAGAGACAGAGAGACAGAGAGACAGAGAGAGAGAGACAGAGAGAGACAGAGAGAGACAGAGAGAGACAGAGAGAGAGAGAGAGAGAGAGAGAGAGAGAGAGAGAGAGAGAGTGTGTGTGTACTCACCTAGTTGTACTCACCTAGTTGAGGTTGCAGGGGTCGAGTCCAAGCTCCTGGCCCCGTCTCTCCACTGGTCGCTACTAGGTCACTCTCCCTGAATCTTGAGCTTTATCATACCTCTGCTTAAAGCTATGTATGGATCCTGCCTCCACTACATCGCTTCCCAAACTATTCCACTTACTGACTACTCTGTGGCTGAAGAAATACTTCCTAACATCCCTGTGATTCATCTGTGTCTTCAACTTCCAACTGTGTCCCCATGTTGCTGTGTCCAATCTCTGGAACATCCTGTCTTTGTCCACCTTGTCAATTCCTCTCAGTATTTTGCATGTCGTTATCATGTCCCCCCTATCTCTCCTGTCCTCCAGTGTCGTAAGGTTGATTTCCCTTAACCTCTCCTCGTAGGACATACCTCTTAACTCTGGGACTAGTCTTGTTGCAAACCTTTGCACTTTCTCTAGTTTCTTTACGTGCTTGGCTAGGTGTGGGTTCCAAACTGGTGCCGCATACTCCAATATGGGCCTAACGTACACGGTGTACAGGGTCCTGAATGATTCCTTATTAAGATGTCGGAATGCTGTTCTGAGGTTTGCTAGGTTCCCATATGCTGCAGCCGTTATTTGGTTGATGTGCGCTTCAGGAGATGTGCCTGGTGTTATACTCACCCTAAGATCTTTTTCCTTGAGTGAGGTTTGTAGTCTCTGGCCCCCCTAGACTGTACTCCGTCTGCGGTCTTCTTTGCCCTTCCCCAATCTTCATGACTTTGCACTCCAGGAACCAATTGCTGGACCAGGTCTGCAGCCTGTCCAGATCCCTTTGTGGTTCTGCCTGGTCTTCGATCGAATGAATTCTTCACATCAACTTCACGTCATCTGCAAACAGGGACACTTCGGAGTTAATTCCTTCCGTCATGTCGTTCACAAATACCAGAAACAGCACTGGTCCTAGGACTGACCCTTGTGGGACCCCGCTGGTCACAGGTGCCCACTCTGACACCTCGCCACGTACCATGACTCGCTGCTGTCTTCCTGACAAGTATTCCCTGATCCATTGTAGTGCCTTCCCTGTTATCCCTGCTTGGTCCTCCAGTTTTTGCACTAATCTCTCGTGTGGAACTGTGTCAAACGCCTTCTTGCAGTCCAAGAAAATGCAATCCACCCACCCCTCTCTCTCTTGTCTTACTGCTGTCACCATGTCATAGAACTCCGGTAGGTTTGTGACACAGGATTTCCCGTCCCTGAAACCATGTTGGCTGTTGTTGATGAGATCATTCCTTTCTAGGTGTTCCACCACTCTTCTCCTGATAATCTTCTACATGACTTTGCATACTATACATGTCAGTGACACTGGTCTGTAGTTTAGTGCTTCATGTCTATCTCCTTTTTTAAAGACTGGAACTACATTTACTATCTTCCATGCCTAGGCAATCTCCCTGTTTCGATAGATGTATTGAATATTGTTGTTAGGGGTACACATAGCGCTCTGCTCCCTCTCTCAGGACCTATGGAGAGATATTATCCGGCCCCATTGCCTTTGAGGTATCTAGCTCACTCAGAAGCCTCTTCACTTCTTCCTCGGTTGTGTGTACATTGTCCAGCACTTGGTGGTGTGCCCCACCTCTCCGTCTTTCTGGAGCCCCTTCTTTCTCCTCTGTGAACACTTCTTAGAATCTTTTATTGAGTTCCTCACATACTTCACGGCCATTTATTGTTGTCTCTGCTCCTTCTTTCCTTAGCCTGATTACCTGGTCCTTGACTGTTGTTTTCCTCCTGATGTGGCTGTATAACAGCTTCGGGTCAGATTTGGCTTTCGCTGTTATGTCGTTTTCATATTGTCGTTGGGCCTCCCTTCTTATCTGTGCATATGCATTTCTGGCTCTACGACTGCTCTCCTTATTCTCCTGGGTCCTTTGCCTTCTATATTTCTTCCATTCCCTAGCACACTTGGTTTTTGCCTCCCTGCACCTTTGGGTGAAACATGGGCTCATCCTGGCTTTTTCATTAATCCTGTTACCCTTGGGTACAAACCTCTCCTCAGCCTCCTTGCACATTGTTGCTACATATTCCATCATCTCATTAACTGGCTTCCCTGCCAGTTCTCTGTCCCACTGAACCCCGTTCAGGAAGTTCCTCATTCCTGTGTAGTCCCCTTTCTTATAGTTTGGCTTCATTCGTCCTGGCCTTCCTGCTTCCCCCTCCACTTGTAGCTCTGTGTATTCGAAGCTTAAAACCACGTGATCGCTGGCCCCAAGGGGTCTTTCATATGTGATGTCCTTAATATCTGCACTACTCAAGGTGAATACTAGGTCCAGTCTTGCTGGTTCATCCTCCTCTCTCTCTCTCTCTCGTAGTGTCCTTTACGTGTTGGTATATGAAGTTTTCCAGTACCACCAACATCATCTTAGCCCTCCATATGTCTTGGCCCCCATTTGACTCCAAGTTCTCCCAATCAATCGCCTTGTGGTTAAAGTCACCCATGATCAGGAGCTTTGTCCTGCATGCATGAGCTCTTCTGGCCAATTCAGCCAGTGTGTTAACCATCGCTCTATTGCTCTCGTCATGCTCTTGCCTTGGCCTCCTGCTGTTCTGTGGTGGGTTATACATCACTGCAATTACCACCTTGGGACCTCCAGAGTGAAGTGTTTCCGTTATGCAATCGCTTGCTTCTCCGCTCTTCTCTCTCCAGTTCATCAAAATTCCATCGGTTTTTGATCAGCAGTGCCACTCCTCCACACCCTCTGTTCCCTCTGTCTTTCCTCAGGATCTGGTATCCCGTTGGAAAGATGGCATCTGTTATCATACCTGTTAGCTTGGTTTCTGTGAGAGCTATGATGTCCGGTGATGCCTCTTTGTCTCTTTCTGTGTGTGTGTGTGTGTGTGTGTGTGTGTGTGTGTGTGTGTGTGTGTGTGTGTGTGTGTGTGTGTGTGTGTGTGTGTGTGTGTGTGTGTCTGTCTGTCTGTCTGTCTGTCTGTGTGAGATGTTTGTGGCTGCCACACTGACTGCTGTGAAGGGGGTGGAAGTCAACAACTCAGACACTAATTAAAATGTTTTCCAGAATTCCCTCCCTCCCTAACTTCTCTACTTTCTCTCCCCCCTGCCCTCCATAACTGCCATTCCTTCCCTCCCCTACTCTCCCTAACTTCCCTTCCCTCCCCTACTCTCCCTAACTTCCCTTCCCTTTCCTACCCTCCCTAACTTCCCTTACCTCCCCGACTCTCCTTTACTTCCCTTCCCTCCCTCCCCTACCCTCGCTTCTTCCTTCTGCCTTCTCGCTAATTCACCAATTTCTTTATAATTCACCAATAGTTTTACTCATAATGAAGTTACAAAATCCTTAAAAAGCAGAATAATTTTCGAGGTGGTGGGAAGGTGGCAATATCCTCTGTCTTATTTTCTCTTCCTACTAAACATTTCTTTTAAGGAAGATTTCGAGATTAGTATTGATGTTTTGCCTTCATCGACGTCTCTTCGTTAACTTCAAGTTGGTAAACTTTGCAGTGCTTGAATTTTATTTTCTGCAAAATTTTTCACTGATTACTTGATAATGTCTTATCCGATTGGCTTTAAAATTTCAAAGCTGGTCTGCTAGAAACCTCGAAAGGTTCATTCATATATTGTTATGTAGACCATTGCTGGTCTCAGTTTCCATGCGATGTAAACTTTCACCCCTCAAGGAAGGTTCCTTGATGTTGGTGAGGGGCTCTTGGTTTAGGGAATTGGATCTGTGCTCCAGTTCCCCGAATTAAGCCTGAATGCCTTCCGCCCCCCCCCCAGGTGCTGTATAATCCTCCGGGTTTAGCGCTTCCCCCTTGATTATAATAAATAATGTAAACTTTCAACGTTGGTATATCCTACTTACAGGAATATGACTGTTACGTTTTCTGTGAATTGCCTTGACTCTCGTGATTTTATTATTAATTTTTTTTTAGGTATCATACATCCTGTAGACGACTAAAAAATTCAGCTACAAAGTTGAAAAATTAATCAATTCTTTGATGTATTTCAAAACCCTCAATTTAAATTTAACGCAATTCTCTTTAGCCATATAAAAGATGTTACTCGTTTCCTAAAACTTACAAATATTAAATATCAAGCCGAATTTGAAATATTTTTTTTATAGGCTATGGTCAACTATGGTCAAATATTTTTTTAATAGGCTATGGTTAACTAAGAGACTTGAAAACAAGTCTAAGAGACTTGTTTTCAAGTCTCTTAGATTTGAAAACAAGTCTAAGAGACTCTATGACCAGTTGGTTTATTAGTTAAGAAAGTCTGCGGGAATCGCGCACCAAACTTAACTAGGTTCACCTCAAATCTCTACCTTACACACACAGACATACATACATCTTCAAATTTATTCACACGAATATATTTGCATATGTATGCGTATACAGTACAAATACTCAAGTATACATATACATGTACATATTTATAGTAAGCGTCATAAATATACAGGCACATAAACAGATCACAGATAATGGGATTTCTCAGCAAACACCATTATTGTAAATATAAGATACTGATTCCTCTACCTCTTGAATCACACCTTAAATCTCCTAGGCAGTAATAAGGTTAACTTATGGAGGATACAAAAGTCAATACCCACGAACATTTGCTTATTGCTAATCAAGATTTTGGGGATGAAGGTAACGTCTATGCCACTAAGCTTACTCTTAAAAAAAGCTCCAAACGTTCTCTGTACCAGTTAGGTCTGGTGACTTTCCAGGCCAGTCATTAAAGTATGGAAACTCACACTCATTTAGGCAAATCTTTATGTCTTTCGCAGTATGGCAAGGGGCGACGTCTGCCAGACGATCTGGCGCTTCTCGAATCCGTTAGGCAAATTGTCTGCTGAAAGCGTACTTATGGAAGTACATATTTATGACACCTACTGCATAAATGAGCTGGAAACGTACAGAGAAGTATGTCAAAGTTGATCCCATGTATCAATCTACGATTACAGACTTAAGTACCCTGAATCTTCACTCTCTAGAAAGACATAGAATTATAGGAGATATGACTGAGGTGTATAAATGGAAAATAGGAATAAGTAAAGGGGGGTGTAAATAAAGTGTTACGAATATCTAACCAAGACAGGACTCGCAGCAATTGTATAAAATGGAAAAAAAAATAAATTAAGAAATGATATAGGCGAGCATTGGTTTGGTAACCGAGTTGTAGATGAATGGAACAAACTTCCGATTAGAGTCACTGAAGCGAAAACCTTGTGTATCTTAAAAATAAGTTAGATAAGTACATGATTGGGTGTGGGTGTGAGGTGGACCTGTTTCGCTTGGGCCAGTAGGCCTGCTGCAGTGCTCCTTCTTTATGTTCTTATTACGATTATTTTTACTATTCATGTTGAAGTAGCAAGGAAATAGCGTCTAAAAAATGGGAGGTAATTGCCTATAAATCATAGTTGGAGGAGCGAGTGAACTAGCTTAAATAGACATTAGTAGTGTACTGTTATGATGGAACCTTGGCTGTCTCACTAGCACAAAATCTGCTACACTGTGTCACGGTTACAAAAGTGAAGGTAAACAATCACAACTTTTAGAATGAGCGGCTCTCAGCGGCACCGAGGCACCCGCATCCTCTCCTTTCAGTAGCTCTCAGCGGCACCGAGGCACCCGCATCCTCTCCCTTCAGCAGCTCTCAGCGGCACCGAGGCACCCGCATCCTCTCCCTTCAGCAGCTCTCAGCGGCACCGAGGCACCCGCATCCTCTCCCTTCAGGAGCTCTCAGCGACACCGAGGCACCCGCATCCTCCCTTCAGCAGCTCTCAGCGGCACCGAGGCACCCACATCCTCTCCCTTCAGCAGCTCTCAGCGGCACCGAGGCACCGGCATCCTCTCCTTTCAGCTCTCAGCGGCACCGAGGCACCCGCATCCTCTCCCTTCAGCAGCTCTCAGCGGCACCGAGGCACCCGCATCCTCTCCCTTCAGGAGCTCTCAGCGACACCGAGGCACCCGCATCCTTTCCCTTCAGCAGCTCTCAGCGGCACCGAGGCACCCACATCCTCTCCCTTCAGCAGCTCTCAGCGGCACCGAGGCACCGGCATCCTCTCCTTTCAGCTCTCAGCGGCACCGAGGCACCCGCATCCTCTCCCTTCAGCAGCTCTCAGCGGCACCGAGGCACCCGCATCCTCTCCCTTCAGGAGCTCTCAGCGACACCGAGGCACCCGCATCCTTTCCCTTCAGCAGCTCTCAGCGGCACCGAGGCACCGGCATCCTCTCCTTTCAGCTCTCAGCGGCACCGAGGCACCCGCATCCTCTCCCTTCAGCAGCTCTCAGCGGCACCGAGGCACCGGCATCCTCTCCTTTCAGCTCTCAGCGGCACCGAGGCACCCGCATCCTCTCCCTTCAGCAGCTCTCAGCGGCACCGAGGCACCCGCCTTCAAGTGCATAGCAATGCCAAAACAATATGAGCAGTGTGACAGAGGCTCGTCCATCAGTCTTGATAGTCAAGTGATCCTCCTGCTTCTGCTCTTGAAGACTTGAGTATGTCAACGGAGACACAATCTGATCAGTTCCTGCAAGTATCTATGTTTCTACTGAGCCTGAAGGATAAGCTGAAGGATTCCTTGCGAGCATGAAGGATACTCAAGAAATCTTTGTGAGCATTATGATGGACTTTCAGGGATTCCCTGTGTGATTAAGGAGACTGATGGATTCGTCGTGATTATGAAGGATGCTCGTTGATTCCTTGCGAGCATTATGTAGGATACTATGAAGGATACCATGTGAGTATGAAGGATACTTAAGGATTCTTGGGAACGTTATGAAGAATACTCATGGATTTCTTGAAATATAGATACTCGAGTATTACTTGGTAGCAATATGGATATTCCAGGATTCCTTGGCAGTCTTATAAAGGATACTCAAGTATTCCTTGGCAGTCTTATGAAGGATACTTAAGGATTCCTTGCTAGTCTTATGAAGGATACTCAAGGATTTCTTGGCTGTCTTATGAAGGATACTTAAGGATTCCTTGTTAGTCTTATGAAGGATACTTAAGGATTCCTTGTTAGTCTTATGAAGGATACTTAAGGATTCCTTGTTAGTCTTATGAAGGATACTTAAGGATTCCTTGGCAGTCTTATGAAGGATACTTAAGGATTCCTTGATAGTCTTATGAAGGATACTTAAGAATTCCTTGGCAGTCTTATGAGGGATACTTAAGGATTCCTTGTTAGTCTTATGAAGGATACTTAAGGATTCCTTGGCAGTCTTATGAAGGATGCTCAAGGATTCCTTGTTAGTCTTATGAAGGATACTTAAGGATTCCTTGGCGGTCTTATGAAGGATATTTAAGGATTCCTTGTTAGTCTTATGAAGGATACTTAAGGATTCCTTGGCGGTCTTATGAAGGATATTTAAGGATTCCTTGTTAGTCTTATGAAGGATACTTAAGGATTCCTTGGCAGTCTTATGAAGGACAATCAAGGATTCCTTGGCTGTTGAAGTTAGGTAATGCATTTGTGCCATATCTTCGTAGTTACTTAAGACTGTGTATCCCACATTGTATTTTACCCCTAGGGGGGCATATAAACAATTTTTTTATTATTATTAACACACTGGCCGATTCCCACCAAGGCAGGGTGGCCCGAAAAAGAAAAACTTTCACCATCATTCACTCCATCACTGTCTTGCCAGAAGGGTGCTTTACACTACAGTTTTTAAACTGCAACATTAACACCCCTCCTTCAGAGTGCAGGCACTGTACTTCTCATCTCCAGGACTCAAGTCCGGCCTGCCGGTTTCCCTGAATCCCTTCATAAATGTTACTTTGCTCACACTCCAACAGCACGTCAAGTATTAAAAACCATTTGTCTCCATTCACTCCTATCAAACACGCTCACGCATGCCTGCTGGAAGTCGAAGCCCCTTGCACACAAAACCTCCTTTACCCCCTCCCTCCAACCTTTCCTAGGCCGACCCCTACCCCGCCTTCCTTCCACTACAGACTGATACACTCTTGAAGTCATTCTGTTTCGCTTCATTCTCTCTACATGTCCGAACCACCTCAACAACCCTTCCTCAGCCCTCTGGACAACAGTTTTGGTAATCCCGCACCTCCTCCTAATTTCCAAACTACGAATTCTCTGCATTATATTCACACCACACATTGCCCTCAGACATGACAAATCCACTGCCTCCAGCCTTCTCCTCGCTGCAACATTCATCATCCATGCTTCACACCCATGTAAGAGCGTTGGTAAAACTATACTCTCATACATTCCCCTCTTTGCCTCCAAGGACAAAGTTCTTTGTCTCCACAGACTCCTAAGTGCACCGCTCACCCTTTTCCCCTCATCAATTCTATGATTCACCTCATCTTTCATAGACCCATCCGCTGACACGTCCACTCCCAAATATCTGAATACATTCACCTCCTCCATACTCTCTCCCTCCAATCTGATACCCAATCTTTCATCATCTAATCTTTTTGTTATCCTCATAACCTTACTCTTTCCTGTATTCACTTTTAATTTTCTTTTTTTGCATACCCTACCAAATTCATCCACCAACCTCTGCAACTTCTCTTCAGAATCTCCCAAGAGCACAGTGTCATCAGCAAAGAGCAATTGTGACAACTCCCACTTTATGTGTGATTCTTTATCTTTTAACTCCACGCCTCTTGCCAAGACCCTCGCATTTACTTCTCTTACAACCCCATCTATATATATATATTAAACAACCACGGTGACATCACACATCCTTGTCTAAGGCCGACTTTTACTGGGAAATAATCTCACTGTTTCCTACATACTCTAACTTGAGCCTCACTATCCTCGTAAAAACTCTTCACTGCTTTCAGTAACCTACCTCCTACACCATACACCTGCAACATCTGCCACACTACCCCCCTATCCACCCTGTCATACACCTTTTCCAAATCCATAAATGCCACAAAAACCTCTTTAGCCTTATCTAAATACTGTTCAATTACATATTTCACTGTAAACACCTGGTCCACACACCCCTTTCCTTTCCTAAAGCATTCTTGTTCATCTGCTATCCTATTCTCTGTCTTACTCTTAATTCTTTCAATAATAACTCTACCATACACTTTACCAGGTATACTCAACAGACTTATCCCCCTATAATTTTTGCACTCTCTTTTGTCCCCTTTGCCTTTATACAAAGGAACTATGCATGCTCTCTGCCAATCCCTAGGTACCTTACCCTCTTCCATACATTTATTAAATAATTGCACCAACCACTCCAAAACTATATCTCCACCTGCTTTTAATATTTCTATCTTTATCCCATCAATCCCGGCTGCTTTACCCCCTTTCATTTTACCTACTGCCTCATGAACTTTCCCCACACTCACAACTGGCTCTTCCTCACTCCTACAAGATGTTATTCCTCCTTGACCTATACACGAAATCACAGCTTCCCTATCTTCATCAACATTTAACAATTCCTCAAAATATTCCTTCCATCTTCCCAATACCTCTAACTCTCCATTTAATAACTCTCCTCTCCTATTTTTAACTGACAAATACATTTGTTCTCTAGGCTTCCTTAACTTGTTAATCTCACTCCAAAACGTTTTCTTATTTTAACAAAATTTGTTGATAACATCTCACTCTCTCATTTGCTCTCTTTTTACATTGCTTCACCACTCTTTTAACCTCTCTCTTTTTTCCCTATATTCTTCCCTTTTTGCATCACTTCTACTTTGTAAAAACTTCTTATATGCTAACTTTTTCTCCCTTACTACTCTCTTTACATCATCATTCCACCAATCGCTCCTCTTCTCTTCCGCACCCACTTTCTTTTAACCACAAACTTCTGCTGAATACTCTAGCACTACATTTTTAAACCTACCCCATACCTCTTCGACCCCATTGCCTATGCTCTCATTAGCCCATCTATCCTCCAATAGCTGTTTATATCTTACCCTAACTGCCTCCTCTTTTAGTTTATAAACCTTCACCTCTCTCTTCCCCGATGCTTCTATTCTCCTTGTTTCCCATCTACCTTTTACTCTCAGTGTAGCTACAACTAAAAAGTGATCTGATATATCTGTGGCCCCTCTATAAACATGTACATCCTGAAGTCTACTCAACAGTCTTTTATCTACCAATACATAATCCAACAAACTACTGTCATTTCGCCCTACATCATATCTTGTATGCTTATTTATCCTCTTTCTTAAAATATGTATTACCTATAACTAAACCCCTTTCTATACAAAGTTCAATCAAAGGGCTCTCATTATCATTTACACCTGGCTCCACAAACTTACCTACCACACCCTCTCTAAAAGTTTCTCCTACTTTAGCATTCAGGTCCCCTACCACAATTACTCTCTCACTTGGTTCAAAGGTTCCTATACATTCACTTAACATCTCCCAAAATCTCTCTCCTCTACATTCCTCTCTTCTCCAGGTGTATACACGCTTATTATGGCCCACTTTTCTCATCTAACCTTAATTTTAATCCACATAATCCTTGAATTTACACATTCATATTCTCTTTTCTCCTTCCATAGCTGATCCTTCAACATTACTGCTACCCCTTCCTTGCCTCTAACTCTCTCAGATACTCCAGATTTAATCCCATTTATTTCCCCCCACCGAAACTCCCCTACCCCTTTCAGCTTTGTTTCGCTTAGGGCCAGGACATCCAACTTCTTTTCATTCATAACATCAGCAATCATCTGTTTCTTGTCATCTGCACTACATCCACGCACATTCAAGCATCCCAGTTTTATAAAGTTTTTCTTCTTCTCTTTTTTTGTAAATGTCTACAGGAGAAGGGGTTATACATATATATTACAAACATGGCTGCGCCATGTTTGTAGGATTGGATGGTCATGAGGGTTGAGGCGTCATGTAATTCTAGCTCACCATGAGGCGGGCCAGTACTACATGGGTTCGTGTCCTTGGCTAGTGCAGTGTTATATATATATATATATATATATATATATATATATATATATATATATATATGTGTGTGTGTGTGTGTGTGTGTGTGTGTGTGTGTGTGTGTGTGTGTGTGTGTGTGTGTGTGTGTGTGTGCGCGCGCGCCAAACTGCGGTCAGCCTAGATTAGATCCTCCGACACATTCTCCCGCCTCAAGAGACAGAACAACGTTCACATTGCCTTAACCACTTAACCAGCAATCCTTATAAATATAGCCACTTAAACAGAGATATATATTTAAACTCGCTCTCTCTCTCTCTCTCTCTCTCTCTCTCTCTCCTGCCTCCTCCTTTTTACACTCTCTCGCTCCCTCTCTCATTAACTGCTGCAATGTAAAGCATCATTAATGTGTTCTGATCTTGATATTTGATATCAAAGCGCAACTGTTCAGAGTTCCACACAGAGTTAAACTAGCGTTTGCTCTCAAGTAGTCTGTTCACTAAGTGTGAAATCAAAGTAGGTCAAGGTGTAAGCTGGAGCTTTAGCAACCCATGTCTCTTTGAACAGTGTGTACTCACCTAATTGTGGTTGCAGGGGTCGATTCATACCTCCTGGCCCCGCCTCTTCACTGGTCGCTACTTGGTCAATCTCCCTGAACAATGAGCTTTATCATACCTCTGCTTAAAGCTATGTGTGCATCCTGCCTCCACTACATCACTCCCCAAACTATTCCACTTCCTGACTACTCTGTGGCTGAAGAAATACTTCCTGACATCCCTGTGATTCGTCTGTGTCTTCAACTTCCAACTGTGTCCCCCCTGTTGCTGCGTCCCATCTCTGGAACATTGTCTCTGTCCACCTTGTCAATTCCTCTCAGTATTTTATACGTCGTTATCATGTCCCCCCTATCTCTCCTGCCATCCAGTGTCGTCAGGTCGATTTCCCTTAACCTCTCCTCTTAGGACATACCTCTTAGCTTGTTACAAACCTTTGCACTTTCTCTAGTTTCTCTAGTGTGTGTGTGTGTGTGTGTGTGTGTGTGTGTGTGTGTGTGTGTGTGTGTGTGTGTGTGTGTGTGTGTGTTCGTGTGTGTTCGTGTGTGTTCGTGTGTGTGTGTGTGTGTGTGTGTGTGTGTGTGTGTGTGTGTGTGTGTGTGTGTGTGTGTGTGTGTGTGTGTGTGTACTCACCTAGTTGAGGTTGCGGGGGTCGAGTCCAAGCTCCTGGCCCCGCCTCTTCACTGATCGCTACTAGGTCACTCTCCCTGAGCCGTGAGCTTTATCATACCTCTGCTTAAAGCTATGTATGGATCCTGCCTCCACTACATCGCTTCCCAAACTATTCCACTTACTGACTACTCTGTGGCTGAAGAAATACTTCCTAACATCCCTGTGATTCATCTGTGTCTTCAGCTTCCAACTGTGTCCCCTTGTTACTGTGTCCAATCTCTGGAACATCCTGTCTTTGTCCACCTTGTCAATTCCTCTCAGTATTTTGTATGTCGTTATCATGTCCCCCCTATCTCTCCTGTCCTCCAGTGTCGTCAGGTTGATTTCCCTTAACCTCTCCTCGTAGGACATACCTCTTAGCTCTGGGACTAGTCTTGTTGCAAACCTTTGCACTTTCTCTAGTTTCTTCACGTGCTTGGCTAGGTGTGTGTTTGTGTGTGTGTGTGTGTGTGTGTGTGTGTGTGTGTGTGTGTGTTTAAGTCAACAGTTAACTTAGAGAGCAGTCTGAGAACAGTTAATTATAACCATATACAGAGTGTCTGTTTAGTAAGGAGTCTAGTGTCGCTCCAGCACTTGGACGAATATGACTAACCATTTGTAATTAACTCAGACTAGTGATTAGGAGTCGTCAATCATGCTATCAGTCTTGTAACTGATACACTCATTTGCCTGTTAATTTATTGTGATTAAGTAAGCAACGTAACTATCACTAATGATCGCCGTTATAAGTAATGGGAAGTACTGTGAGTGATTAATTACCTAGAAGTTTGTGATTAGAGCAATGATGACCGGGTGAGTGGCATGGTAATCTCGCTGGTCGCGAAATCACGCGACTAGATGTGTCAAGACAGCTGGTAACTGTGATCCATGGAGTAGGTATCTGCCGTCAGATGTCAGTATCACCAAATTTGGTCCCATAATTGTGTCGTTATTAGTCACATTAAGAATTCAGTGAGTATAGCTGTGAGTTATTGATAACAGTTATTTGAAGTATTGAACTTGCTTGCTGATGATATCAGTGATCAGGTATTGGCTTCCAAGCTGTACTGAGCGTATTACTGAATTGTCATTAATCATATCAAGTTGAGTACCACTTGTGTAGTGAGGTAAGCAGCCACTTTAATAAAACAGTGACGTAAATTTTGAATTATTTAGCGGAAAGCGTTCAAACTTAGGTGTAACTGTGTGATATAGTGACCACATTTACCACTTGCCGCCTGTCTGGTGACTCAAGATAATTTAAGATGACATGCTTTTAGTGTCAGCCTGGAGGCCAGATGTCAGGTGGGGCCTCCTCACCTGATCTTACAGGGGTAGCGAAGCTCATGCTCAAAAGGCAAGTCGGGTGATTGATCACCACAAGTGAGTGTCCACAACGCCAGCAGCTTTAGTGGGCCGAACAAGACCACCAGTATATACATTGTGAGACCTGAAGGCTGCCGTGTAACGATCGGATTCTCAGAAAAGACGGTCTTCCCTGTCCTCTCCCATCATGAGTGTGACGGAACTTTGTTCCCCCAGCAGTGTACACCTTCTACCCTTCCTTTGGGGGGAGAGAAGATCAGCATAAGAAAAAGTTAGTGGTTTTTTTCTTCCTTCCTAGCTTAGGATTTAGGAGATCCAAGGAGGTTATGTAAGAGTTTCCTCTCCTGGGAGAGGAGGGGGAGAGAGGGGGGTGACTTTTAAGCACCACCTGCCACTCAATACACACTGCAAGACCTTGATAGCTAAATAAGTGAGTTTAAGCCACCAGTGATAATGAAGAATGCTGAGACACTGATAACCTTGCATTCACGAAAGCATAGAACGTTAGTCTCGTTACCTAGTGTTGAGTAGCTACTAACTATGCCTTTCCCCTCCTTGGTCTTTCCAGAGACAATGTTTGAAAATTCCCTGAGGGGTAATCTCGTATGAGTCAGTGGCGGCACCATGGAGACTCTTAGGGAAGTTTAACCCCCAAAATTAACTCGGACCCACAATTAAAAATAGCATCAATAATAACGTTACTTCAAAAACAAGTCTCTTAGACCCCCCTGCCAACGAAGTGGAAGCTGCCCATAATCCTCTCCAGTATAAAAATTCTGGCGCCGCCCCTGCAGACCATCCACTATAAAATGGCTTCATTGATATCTTGATAAGGGAGTTGGATTATGAAGACGTCATTACGCTATAGCGTCTTTCAGTGGACTGTGCGAGACTTACACACGAAGTGTTCTTAGTGTCAACACTCCGGAACAAGCCAGGAGATACGTCAGATGTTGGGACTTGTATCACCTACTGCAGAAATGTAAACACGTCCTGTGTTGAGCATGGCTTATAAACCACCATCAGCACTCAGACGCAGTGAATCATCTTGTGCTAATCAGGATACAGAGTGGTGAGTGTGATTACTGATTTCAGCGAATCGTCGCAAAAGAAACCCCCACGCAAGCCTCGGTTAACCACGGGAAAGCACGTGACCACAACTGGGCAGGTCAAGCACCTCCACTTTCCTAATATCAGCAGCGATAAGTAGGGTTAATGCCAGGTCGGTTGGGAAGTAAAAGGTACAGCAACAGGTCACGTGGTTCAGATTTGCAGACTTTACTCCAAGGGCTTGTTAATAATCCTATCATGCTTTCTTAAGTGTCGAGCTTACAAAGTGGTCAAGTGTACCGGAACATTATGCGGATAATTTGACATGTCTCTTCGCAGCAGTTCTACGGATGACTGGAGGTTCTATAGGAGTAGTAGGAAGCAATCCTTAATTAGTCCATAGTCGTTCGAATTATCAGTGTCAAGATGGCATCCTGACCTCTCGTCAGTGTTTAGGAGAAGCCCTGGCCTCTCGTCAGTGTATCGGTGGCATCCTGGCCTCTCATCAGTGTATCGGTGGCGTCCTGGCCTCCCATCAGTGTCAAGGTGCAACCCTTGGCCTCTTATCAGTGTCAAGGTGCCACCTCTGACCTCTCATCATTGTCATGGTAGCATCCTGGCCTCTCATCAGTGTATCGGTGGCATCCTGCCTCTCATCAGTGTCAAGGTGTCATCCCTGACCTCTCAGTGTCATGGTGATATCCTGGCTTCTCATCAGTGTCAAGGTGGCATATTTCCTCTTATCAATGTACGGTGGCATTCTGCCTCTCATTAGTATCAAAGTGCCACCACTGACATCTTATCAGCGTCAAGGTGGCACCCCTGAACTCTCATCAGTTTCAAGGTGACATCCTGGCCTCTCATCAGTGTGAAGATAGAACATTCGCCTTTACACTAACCAGTGTTATCGGCCAACATCAACTGCATTACTGCAAACCACTAGAGAGAGAGATAGATAGATAGATAGATAGATAGATAGATAGACAGATAGATAGATAGATAGATAGATAGATAGATAGATAGATAGATAGATAGAGAGAGAGAGAGAGAGAGAGAGAGAGAGAGAGAGAGAAGTAAGAGATAATGGCTAATCCACCGTCGAGCACTACAGACACAAGTCACAATTATCGTATATAATTGCAAATAATCATCAACACTGGAGCAAAGTATCAGACATAATTAGGGTAAGCACTACTGGCTAAGTTAAACACTTGTTTAGAGTAACAGTGAGTATGTTTCACATACATATATACACACGTCACATACACACGTCACATACACATACACACGTCACATACATATATACACATTTCACATGCATACACACGTTCACATATATACACACGTTCACATACATATATACACACGTTCACATACATATATACACACGTCACATACATATATACACACGTCACATACATATATACACACATCATACACACACGTCTCATGTTTTCGACTATTTGTTCTCGGCACTTATCCTCAAAAATGAAACTTCTAATTAACAATGTTACAAGAAGATTTCCTAGGTCTTTTTTTGTTTTGTTTCAGACTGATAAAGCAAATGATGTTTGCTCCCGTTCGGGGAGGAAGAAATTGTCTCATCGGATGGTGTCCAGCAAGAGTATTCCATTTCCATTTCCCTTCTGTGTAACGGCTAAGGAAATCAGTCACATTAACCAGTGAACTAAATATCTCGTTCCTAGATAATGGCACACTGGTGGACACCAAGGGAGTCTCAGCAGATCTCGCTCAGGTGACGACACGTTGACTGGCCAGGGGACTCATCCTTAATCTATCTAAATGCGAAATCATTTCAGCCAATCGAGAAGCAATGGATCCAGGGAGTTCCATACAACCAGGTGTGTCAACTATTGCCCCAACAAACAGCATCCTCCTTAAAGCATTTCGTGGGATTGAAGACATTTACTCACTTCTCGAGGACAAACGGGACGATGTAAGGAAGTCGGAACAAAGTACAATCCAGACGCCCACGATGCCTTATATCATCTCATAAAGTGTTTGAGTCTACATAGGCCAACATATTTCCTAAGATGTGCACTCTCATTTGACAACTCTGAAGCTAATATTCGCAAAAATTCTTACCCTGAATCGAGAAGACAGACAGTAGGACCAAGCTACACTTCCAGCCAGAATATGAGGCATATATACATATATATACATATATATATATATACATATATATATAAATTATATATATATATATATATATATAAATTATATATATATATATATATATATATATATATATATATATATATATATATATATATAAATTATATATATATATATATATATATATATATATATATATATATATATATATATATATATATATATATATATATATATATATATATATATATATAATATATATACATATACATAATATACATATATAATATATATATACATATATATATAATATGTTCATATATATTTACATAAATATATAATATATATAAGTAATACATATATATATATATAATATATATATATATATAAATTATATATATATATATATATATATATATATATATATATATATATATATATATATATATATATATATATATATATAATATATATATATATATAATATATATATATAAATTATATATATATAAATATATATATATATATATATATATATATATATATATATATATATATATATATATATATATATATATATATATATATATATACATATATATATATATCACACTGGCCGATTCCCACCAAGGCAGGGTGGCCCGAAAAAGAAAAACTTTCACCATCATTCACTCCATCACTGTCTTGCCAGAAGAGTGCTTTACACTACAGTTTTTAAACTGCAACATTAACACCCCTCCTTCAGAGTGCAGGCACTGTACTTCCCATCTCCAGGACTCAAGTCCGGCCTGCCGGTTTCCCTGAACCCCTTCATAAATGTTACTTTGCTCACACTCCAACAGCACGTCAAGTATTAAAAACCATTTGTCTCCATTCACTCCTATCAAACACGCTCACGCATGCCTGCTGGAAGTCCAAACCCCTCGCACACAAAACCTCCTTTACCCCCTCTCTCCAACCTTTCCTAGGATGACCCCTACCCCGCCTTCCTTCCACTACAGACTGATACACTCTTGAAGTCATTCTGTTTCGCTCCATTCTCTCTACATGTCCGAACCACCTCAACAACCCTTCCTCAGCCCTCTGGACAACAGTTTTGGTAATCCCGCACCTCCTCCTAATTTCCAAACTACGAATTCTCTGCATTATATTCACACCACACATTGCTCTCAGACATGACATCTCCACTGCCTCAAGCCTTTTCCTCGCTGCAACATTCATCACCCATGCTTCACACCCATATAAGAGCGTTGGTAAAACTATACTCTCATACATTCCCCTCTTTCCCTCCAAGGACAAAGTTCTTTGTCTCCACAGACTCCTAAGTGCACCACTCACTCTTTTCCCCTCATCAATTCTATGATTCATCTAATCTTTCATAGACCCATCCGCTGACACGTCCACTCCCAAATATCTGAATACATTCACCTCCTCCATACTCTCTCCCTCCAATCTGATCTTCAATCTTTCATCACCTAATCTTTTTGTTATCCTCATAACCTTACTCTTTCCTGTATTCACCTTTAATTTTCTTCTTTTGCACACCCTACCAAATTCATCCACCAACCTCTGCAACTTCTCTTCAGAATGTCCCAAGAGCACAGTGTCATCAGCAAAGAGCTGCTGTGACAACTCCCACTTTGTGTGTGATTCTTTATCTTTTAACTCCACGCCTCTTGCCAAGACCCTCGCATTTACTTCTCTTACAACCCCATCTATAAATATATTAAACAATCACGGTGACATCACACATCCTTGTCTAAGGCCGACTTTTACTGGGAAATAATTTCCCTCTTTCCTACATACTCTAACTTGAGCCTCACTATCCTCGTAAAAACTCTTCACTGCTTTCAGTAACCTACCTCCTACCCCATACACTTGCAACATCTGCCACATTGCTTCCCTATCCACCCTGTCATACGCCTTTTCCAAATCCATAAATGCCACAAAGACCTCTTTAGCCTTATCTAAATACTGTTCACTTATATGTTTCACTGTAAACACCTGGTCCACACATCCCCTACCTTTCCTAAAGCCTCCTTGTTCATCTGCTATCCTATTCTCCGTCTTACTCTTAATTCTTTCAATAATAACTCTACCATACACTTTACCAGGTATACTCAGCAGACTTATCCCCCTATAATTTTTGCACTCTCTTTTATCCCCTTTGCCTTTATACAAAGGAACTATGCATGCTCTCTGCCAATCCCTAGGTACCTTACCCTCTTCCATACATTTATTTAATAATTGCACCAACCACTCCAAAACTATATCCCCACCTGCTTTTAACATTTCTATCTTTATCCCATCAATCCCGGCTGCCTTACCCCCTTTCATTTTACCTACTGCCTCACGAACTTCCCCCACACTCACAACTGGCTCTTCCTCACTCCTACAAGATGTTATTCCTCCTTGTCCTATACACGAAATCACAGCTTCCCTATCTTCATCAACATTTAACAATTCCTCACAAACTAGTATTTAGTCACTTAGCCATAATACCAACTTACCTCATAATTTGTAATATTTTACAATTAAGAATAAAATTAAGTCTGCCCGAAATGCCTAGCCATGCTAAGCGTTCTAGTGGTACACTCTGTAATCACTATTTTACTACATGTAAACCACACAATAACCAAATTTCTGTAAACTCAGCATTGTAATCCTTATAGAGAATAAACTTTGAATTTGAATCTTCCCAATACCTCTAACTCTCCATTTAATAACTCTCCTCTCCTATTTTTAACTGACAAATCCATTTGTTCTCTAGGCTTTCTTAACTTGCTAATCTCACTCCAAAACTTTTTCTTATTTTCAACAAAATCTGTTGATAACATCTCACCCACTCTCTCATTTGCTCTCTTTTTACATTGCTTCACCACTCTCTTAACCTCTCTCTTTTTCTCCATATACTCTTCCCTCCTTTCATCACTTCTACTTTGTAAAAACTTCTCATATGCTAACTTTTTCTCCCTTACTACTCTCTTTACATCATCAATCCACCAATCACTCCTCTTCCCTCCCGCACCCACTTTCCTGTAACCACAAGCTTCTGCTGAACACTCTAACACTACATTTTTAAACCTACCCCATATCTCTTCGACCCCATTGCCTATGCTCTCATTAGCCCATCTACACATATATATATATATATATATATATATATATATATATATATATATATATATATATATATATATATATATATATATTATATATATTTATGCACACACACACACACACACACACACACACACACACACACACACACACACACACACACACACACAGATATATATATATATATATATATATATATATATATATATTCAACAAGTTGGCAATCTCCCACCGAGGCAGGTGGGAAAACCCCAGAAAGTACTTTCATCATTCAACACTTTCACCTCACCCAGACAAAATCACTGTCTTTGCAGAGGCGCTCAGATAAGACAGTTTAGAAGTCCTTCCAAACAGTCAATATTCCGAACCCTTCCAAATTCCAGGAATCAAGTCCAGCTAGCCGGAATCCCTTCACTAAATATTACCCTGCTCATATTCCAACAGTTCTTCAGGTCCCAAAAACCATTCGTCTCCATTCACTCCTAACACGCTCACGCACGCTTGATGGAAGTCCAAGCCCCTCGCCCACAAAACCTCCTTTACCCTCTCCCTCCAACCTTTTCGAGGACGACCGCTACCCTTCCTTCCTTGCCCTACAGATTTATACGCTCTCTAAGTTATTGTACTTTGATCCATGCTCTCCAAATGACCAAACCACCTCAACAACCCCTCTTCTGCCCTCTGACTAATACTTTTAGTAACTCCACACCTCAACCTAATTTCCACACTCCGAATTCTATGCATAATATTTACACCACACATTGCCCTTAGACACGACATCTCCACTGCCTCCAGCCGCCGCCTCCTCGCTGCAGCATTCACAACCCAAGCTTCACACACATATATGAGTGTTGGTACCACTATACTTCCATACATTCGCTTCTTCGCCTCCATATATAACGTTTTATGTCTCCACAGATACCTCAATGCGCCACTCACCTTTTTTCCTTCTTCAATTCTATGGTTAACCTTATCCTTCATAAACCCATCCACTGATAAGTGTACTTCCAAATATCTGAAAAGATTCACTTCTTCCATACTCCTTCTCTCCAATGTGATATCCAATTTCTCTTTATCTAAATCATTTGATACCCTCATTACCTTCCTGTTTTCTATGTTCACTTTCAACTTTCTATCTTTACACCCCCTCCCCTCCAAACTTGTGCACTAACCTTTGCAACTTTTCTTTAGAATCTCCCATAAGCACAGTATCATCAGTAAAAAGTAACTGTGTCAATTCCCATTTTGAATTTGATTCCCCATAATTTAATCCCACCCCTCTCCCGAACACCCTAGCATTTACTTCCTTGACAACCCCATCTATAAATATATTAAACAACCATGGTGACATTACACATCCCTGTCTAAGACCTACTTTTACCGGGAAGTAGTCTCTCTCTCTTCTACACACCCTAACCTGAGCCTCACTATCCTCATAAAAAAAAAACTATACAGCATTTAGTAACTTACCACCTGTTCCATATACTTGCAACATCTGCCACATTGCTCCGCTACCCACTCTACCATATGCCTTTTCTAAATCCATAAATGCAATATAAACTTCCCTACCTTTATCTAAATACTGTTCACATATATGCTTCAATGTAAGCACTTGATCTACACATCCCCTACCCACTCTAAAGCCTCCTTGCTCATCTGCAATCCTACTCTCTGTCTTACCTCTATTTCAATAATAACCCTACGGTACAACTTGCATGGTATACTCAGTAAACTTATTCCCTTATAATTTTTACAAACTACACATGCTCTGAGCCAATCCCTAGGTACCTTCCCTTCTTTCATAATTTTATTAAACAAAAATACCAACCATTCCAACACAATGTCCCCCCCTGCTTTTGACATTTCTGTCATGATCCCGTCAGTTTCAGCTGTTTTACCCCCTTTCATTCTACGTCATGCCTCACGTACATCCACCACACTCACATTTTGCTCTTCACTCCTAAAAGATGTTATACCTCCCTGACCAGCGCATAAAATTACCGCCTCCCTTTCTTCATCGACATTTAAAAGTTCCTCAAAATATTCCCGCCATCTATCCAATACCTCTAGCTCTCCATCTACTAACTCCCCTACTCTGTTTTTAACTGACAAATCCATTCGTGTCCTACGTTTTCTTAACTTGTTTATCTCACTCCAAACTTTTTTCTTATTTTCAGCAAAATTTGTTGACAGTGCCTCTCCTACTCTTTCATCTGCTCTCCTTTTGCACTCACTCTCCACTCTATACACCTTTCTTTTACTCTCCATATACTCTGCTCTTCTTACAATGCTTCTTCTTTGTAAAAACCTCTCATAAGCTACATTTTTCTCTTTTGAACATTAAAATGGTATAAAATACCGACAGATTGTTAGGTAAGACACATATGCAACAGTTAGGTATCTTTATTTTGAAACGCTTCGCCTACACAGTAGGCTTCTTCAGTCGAGTACAGAAAAGTTGATAGAAGCAGAAGATACTTGAAGACGATGTAATCAGTCCATCACCCTTAAAGTTTTGAGGTGGTCAGTCCCTCAGTCTGGAGAAGAGCATTGTTCCGTTGTCTGAAACAATGTTTCAGACAACGGAACAATGCTCTTCTCCAGACTGAGGGACTGACCACCTCAAAACTTTAAGGGTGATGGACTGATTACATCGTCTTCAAGTATCTTCTGCTTCTATCAACTTTTCTGTACTCGACTGAAGAAGCCTACTGTGTAGGCGAAACGTTTCAAAATAAAGATACCTAACTGTTGCATATGTGTCTTACCCACATTTTTCTCTTTTAATCACACCCTTTACGTCTTCATTCCACCAATCACTCCTCTTTCCTCCTGCACCCACCCTCCTATAACCACAAACTTCTGCCCCACATTCTAATAGTGCATTTTTAAAACAATCCCAATCCTCTTAAACCCTCCCCCTCCCACTACTCATACTTGTACCAGTCCACCTTTCTGCCAATAGTTGCTTATATCTCACTCTAACTTCCTCCTCCTCTCTTAGTTTATACAGTTTCACCTCTCTCTTACTTTTTGTTGCTGTTTTCCTCTTGTCCCATCTACCTCTTACTCTAGCTGTAGCTACAACTGAATAATGATCCGATATATCAGTTGCCCCTCTATAAACATGTACATCCTGAAGCCTACCCATCAACCTTTAATCCACCAATACATAATCTAACAAACTACTTTCATTACGTGTTATATCATACCTTGTATATTTATTTATCCTCTTTTTCATAAAATATGAATTACTTATTACCAAACCTCTTTCTACACATAGCTCAATTAACGCCTCTCTATTTTCATTTACCCCTGGCACCCCAAATTTACCTACTACTCCCTCCACAACATTTTTACCCACTTTAGAATTGAGATCCCAAACCTCAAGTACTCTCTCACTTGGTTCAAAACTCCTCACGCACTCACTCAACATTTCCTAAAATCTCTCTCTCTCTCCTCTACACTTTGTGTGTGTGTGTGTGTGTGTGTGTGTGTGTGTGTGTGTGTGTGTGTGTGTGTGTGTACATATGTCAGCATTGCTTAATCTTTTAAAATATACTTTTTACGAACGTGAAGTTAGTTAAGTTTAAACTAAAGCACAAGTACAGTATGTACTTGTGTACATACAGTACGTGTGCTCATCTCTGTTCATCTGTACACTAATAACAGGTATTACAGTACGCTCCTAGTTTAATTGTACATCAAGGTGTGTGTAATTCAACTTACTTGTGTAGTATATACACTGAGATACACACCTCTCTCAGTGTGTCCACTGAGAGGCACACACACCTCAGTGTATATACACTGTACTAAGCTTACAATATCAGATCAATAGTCAAGTAAGTCAAAGTGAATATTTAAGCACAATATTGACATTTGCCTCACTTTAAAATTACCCGGTATGCAAATTATTGAGAATTTAATACTGACAATGATTTTCTTATATTGTATTTTACAGAGAAAGAGAGAGAGAGAGAGAGAGAGAGAGAGAGAGAGAGAGAGAGAGAGAGAGAGAGAGAGAAATAACCCAGTCTACAGTCTCTTCAATTTGCAATCTATCAACATACTAAGAGTATGTCTAATGTCCAGTTTCATTCCGTCAGTCCCAGAAAATTATTTCCACTATACCAGTTTTTTTTTAGTAACGATGCTAATACCTTTTCCATAAGTGAATTGTGCTATTTTACGGGAGGAAGCCGAGGCAATTTGCAGCGAAGTATATCACTGGCAACATCAAAAATGTGACGAGAAATATAGCTTGTCAAATCTACTTCGTCGAATAATTTCAAGGGTAATATGAAACACGACGGGGAGCCCAAATTCAGGACGCAAATTTTGATGTAATGTGTGTGTTCCAGCCAGGTATGGAGAGAGAGAGAGAGAGAGAGAGAGAGAGAGAGAGAGAGAGAGAGAGAGAGAGAGAGAGAGAGAGAGAGAGAGAGAGAGAAATGCTTTCAAATGAGCTGATGTAGGTAACAGCTCTTAGCTTGTCAATAAAGTTAGGAATCCTTAACCTGTAAATAGCTTGTCAATAAAGCTAGGGATCCTTAACCTTGTCAAACCCTGTGTAAAAAAGAGAGAGAGAGAGAGAGAAACTCTGGGTATTTAAGAAGCGCAAGAACTAAGCCGGAATACGATAGAAGTTATAATAATGAGTTTAATGTAAGTGCGAAAAAGGAGTCATAGTTGATGCAATAGATCAGTTTCTGTTAAGAAAAAATCCAGCGCGTCAGCATTACACTTAGGACTCTGCACGAGGATGGAAGTTAGGACTCTGCAAGAGGAGGGCAGTTAGGACTCTGCACGAGGAGGGCAGTTAGGACTCTGCACGAGGACGGAAGTTAGGACTCTGCAAGAGGAGGGCAGTTAGGACTCTGCACGAGGAGGGCAGTTAGGACTCTGCACGAGGAGGGCAGTTAGGACTCTGCACGAGGATGGAAGTTAGGACTCTGCAAGAGGAGGGCAGTTAGGACTCTGCACGAATGGAAGTTAGGACGGAAGGGCAGTTAGGACTCTGCACGACAGAGGACTCTGGAGGATGTTAGGACTCTGCACGAGGACTCTGACGGAGGGCAGTTAGGACTCTGCACGATGACGGAAGTTAGGACTCTGCACGAGGACGGCAGTTAGGGCTCTGCACGAGGAGGGCAGTTAGGACTCTGTACGAGGAATGCAGTTAGGACTCTGTACGAGGAATGCAGTTAGGACTCTGCACAAGGAGGGCAGTTAGGACTCTGCACGAGGAGGGCAGTTAGGACTCTGCACGAGGAGGGCAGTTAGGACTCTGCACGAGGAGGGCAGTTAGGACTCTGCACGAGGACGGAAGTTAGGACTCTGCACGAGGAGGGCAGTTAGGACTCTGCACGAGGAGGGCAGTTAGGACTCTGCACGAGGAGGGCAGTTAGGACTCTGCACGAGGAGGGCAGTTAGGGCTCTGCACGAGGAGGGCAGTTAGGACTCTGTACGAGGAGGGCAGTTAGGACTCTGCACGAGGAGGGCAGTTAGGACTCTGCACGAGGAGGGCAGTTAGGACTCTGCACGAGGAGGGCAGTTAGGACTCTGCACGAGGAGGGCAGTTAGGACTCTGCACGAGGAGGGCAGTTAGGACTCTGCACGAGGAGGGCAGTTAGGACTCTGCACGAGGAGGGCAGTTAGGACTCTGCACGAGGAGGGCAGTTAGGACTCTGCACGAGGAGGGCAGTTAGGACTCTGCACGAGGAGGGCAGTTAGGACTCTGCACGAGGAGGGCAGTTAGGACTCTGCACGAGGACGGAAGTTAGGACTCTGCACGAGGACGGAAGTTAGGACTCTGCACGAGGAGGGCAGTTAGGACTCTGCACGAGGACGGAAGTTAGGACTCTGCACGAGGACGAAAGTTAGGACTCTGCACGAGGACGGAAGTTAGGACTCTGCACGAGGAGGGCAGTTAGGGCTCTGCACGAGGAGGGCAGTTAGGACTCTGTACGAGGAGGGCAACTAGGACTGCACGAGGAGGGCAGTTAGGACTCTGCACGAGGACGGAAGTTAGGACTCTGCACGAGGACGGAAGTTAGGACTCTGCACGAGGACGGAAGTTAGGACTCTGCACGAGGAGGGCAGTTAGGGCTCTGCACGAGGAGGGCAGTTAGGGCTCTGCACGAGGAGGGCAGTTAGGACTCTGCACGAGGAGGGCAGTTAGGACTCTGCACGAGGAGGGCAGTTAGGACTCTGTATGAGGAGGGCAGTTAGGACTCTGCACGAGGAGGGCAGTTAGGACTCTGCACGAGGACGGAAGTTAGGACTCTGCACGAGGAGGGCAGTTAGGACTCTGCACGAGGAGGGCAGTTAGGACTCTGCACGAGGAGGGCAGTTAGGACTCTGCACAAGGACGGAAGTTAGGACTCTGGACGAGGACGGAAGTTAGGACTCTGCACGATGACGGAAGTTAGGACTCTGCACGAGGACGGAAGTTAGGACTCTGCACGAGAAGGGCAGTTAGGGCTCTGCACGAGGAGGGCAGTTAGGACTCTGTACGAGGAATGCAGTTAGGACTCTGCACGAGGAGGGCATTTAGGACTCTGCACGAGGAGGGCAGTTAGGACTCTGCACGAGGAGGGCAGTTAGGACTCTGCACGAGGAGGGCAGTTAGGACTCTGCACGAGGACGGAAGTTAGGACTCTGCACGAGGAGGGCAGTTAGGACTCTGCACGAGGAGGGCAGTTAGGACTCTGCACGAGGAGGGCAGTTAGGATTCTGCACGAGGAGGGCAGTTAGGACTCTGCACGAGGACGGAAGTTAGGACTCTGCACGAGGAGGGCAGTTAGGGCTCTGCACGAGGAGGGCAGTTAGGACTCTGTACGAGGAGGGCAGTTAGGACTCTGCACGAGGAGGGCAGTTAGGACTCTGCACGAGGAGGGCAGTTAGGACTCTGCACGAGGAGGGCAGTTAGGACTCTGCACGAGGAGGGCAGTTAGGACTCTGCACGAGGAGGGCAGTTAGGACTCTGCACGAGGAGGGCAGTTAGGACTCTGCACGAGGAGGGCAGTTAGGACTCTGCACGAGGAGGGCAGTTAGGACACGAGGAGGGCAGTCAGTTAGCACGAGGACGGAAGTTAGGACTCTGCACGAGGACGAAAGTTAGGACTCTGCACGAGGACGGAAGTTAGGACTCTGCACGAGGAGGGCAGTTAGGGCTCTGCACGAGGAGGGCAGTTAGGACTCTGTACGAGGAGGGCAACTAGGACTGCACGAGGAGGGCAGTTAGGACTCTGCACGAGGACGGAAGTTAGGACTCTGCACGAGGACGGAAGTTAGGACTCTGCACGAGGACGGAAGTTAGGACTCTGCACGAGGAGGGCAGTTAGGGCTCTGCACGAGGAGGGCAGTTAGGGCTCTGCACGAGGAGGGCAGTTAGGACTCTGCACGAGGAGGGCAGTTAGGACTCTGTATGAGGAGGGCAGTTAGGACTCTGCACGAGGAGGGCAGTTAGGACTCTGCACGAGGACGGAAGTTAGGACTCTGCACGAGGATGGAAGTTAGGACTCTGCACGAGGAGGGCAGTTAGGACTCTGCACGAGAAGGGCAGTTAGGACTCTGCACGAGGACGGAAGTTAGGACTCTGCACGAGGACGGAAGTTAGGACTCTGCACGAGGACGGAAGTTAGGACTCTGCACGAGGATGGAAGTTAGGACTCTGCACGAGGAGGGCAGTAAGGACTCTGCACGAGAAGGGCAGTTAGGACTCTGCACGAGGACGGAAGTTAGGACTCTGCAGGAGGACGGAAGTTAGGACTCTGCACGAGGACGGAAGTTAGGACTCTGCACGAGGAGGGCAGTTAGGGCTCTGCACGAGGAGGGCAAATTAGACACATGTGCAACTCTATGGTATCTTTATTAAGGAAACGTTTCCCCACACAGTGGCTTCATCAGTCCATACAAAGGAGAAACGTGAAGAACAGAACGAGAATGAGGTAATCAGTACCTCAACCTTTAGTCGATGTGGTCAGTCCATCAATCTTGAATAGAATACAGCATATGAGCAGAGAAGTCGCTTATATACCGTAGGCAGGAGAGGTGCAACAGTCGTAGGTGGTGTCACATTTGTTCAATGTGGAAGTAGGTCGTGCCCAAGGGTTAGGCAAGCGAAGAATTCCCAAGTATTAAGATCCCAAGAAGTTGCAGTGTCTGACAGGATTGTAGATGAATGGTTCAGAGAACCGACATGTTGATAAATTAGACACATGTGCAACTCTTGGGTATCTTTATTGAGGAAACGTTTCGCCACACAGTGGCTTCATCAGTCCATACAAAGGATAAAGATACCCAAGAGTTGCACACGTGTCTAATTTATCAACGTGTCGGTTCTCTGAACCATTCATTTACGAACCATTCATCTACGAGGAGGGCAGTTAGGACTCTGCACGAGGAGGGCAGTTAGGACTCTGCACGAGGAGGGCAGTTAGAGTGAGCACGTCAGGGCATTAACGATGACAAAAGTGAAGTCATCATTTTCTCTGATAGCTTGGATTGTCCATTCATATACAATGAACTGAAAGCTCAACTTGGAGGTTCTCGCAGAGCGGCGCCAGACGTCCCTCCAGCAAGTGTCTTCGTGTGTGTCGTGTTGGCTCAGTACGTAATCGCCAGAACACTGAACTGTCGTTTTCTCTACACCACAGCGACGGAGGAAAATTGACCAGGAACACAATTGCAGTTTGATGTGAAACCGCTTATTGGTTACTAACCTGCCAGTGGTTTCAGAGTCGTTGCTAGAGCCCTGGAAAAGAGTCCGGAAGAGGGAATTCTCCTGTAGGAGATTGGTGAGCCGTGAAGCGCAGAAGCAGCACCTGAGTCTGCAAGTTCACTTTTGCGAACGTCAGACTGTCCAGGGAACCAACAGAAATGATTCTGTATGCGAAGCACGATGGGACGCACTTTGGGAGTCTGAAACAACAATGGATGATGACAGGGTTGCGATGTGTATGAGGGTGGCGAGAAGTGCCAACAACTCTGCAGTGAAAATTCTGCCAGGCTCTAGTAAATGTCCTTGAGTTACCTTATTTGGAAAATCGGCCGCATACCTTACCCCCCCATGCTACCGTAATATACACCATCCGTGTGTATTGCTCTAGCATGCAAATGAAAGTTTTCGAGAGCACGCGTGCGTTTACAGCAGACATGTGAGCCGTCGGGCATGGAGGGGGAGGAGGGAGGGAAAAGGGGGAGGGAGGAGGAGGAGGAGGAGGAGGAGGAGGAGGAGGAGGAGGAGGAGGAGGAAGATGGAGAGGGGAGGAGGGGAAGGGTAGGGGGAGGGGGAGGAAGAAGGGGAAGGGGGAGGGTGAATTAATAAACG
>NC_091302.1:31849298-31859298 GCF_038502225.1 Cherax quadricarinatus | reverse complement strand
AACTTGACAAAGCTCTGGAGATGTAAAATTGATAAGTGGTGACAAAGTCACTAATAGCATTTAAGTCCTTTATAGGAACAATGTTTCAACTACAGGTGGGATATTTGAAGAACATAACAGATACGAGAAACAGTTTAAATAGTCATCCAGAGTGCAAAAGTCATGCGTATTTGTCAAGTTCGTCATGGTTTCAGTGAGATGCTGTAGGCGGTCTTCCCGCCAGCCATTGGTTTCCTTTGTTGTGGAACAATTTGCGCTCTAATGGTCGCTAAAGTGTACATTCCAATGTTTTGTTTGAAGGTGTTTGTGAGTTTTACTGCAGGCGATTTCAAGCATCCACGCCTTACCTTATCTTTCTTCTGGAACAGTAACTTGGATTTGTCCCACGCCATTAAGTGTGAGTGGGAGTTGCGGTGCTGCACACTCGCGTTATTGACGTTATCCATTTTACTGGCGTGTGTGCAACACCGCCACTCCCACTCACACGTAATGGCGTGGGATGCAGTCAAGCTACTGTGTTGCAGGAGAGAGATAAGGTTTAAATCCTGAGTACTCCTAAAACCGACAGCAAAAAAAAGGCAAATAATTAATCATCCATACAAACACAGTGACTTTGAACCTTCTGACCAACAATGACTGTTAAGTAGCTGTCACAATCTGCACTATCATCCACAACATTGAAAGATACCAATGCAGGATCATATTACTCACGGTATACCTTTTTTTTCAACAAACCGGCTGTATCCCACCAAGGCAGAGTAACTTAAAAAGGAAAACGAAAGCTTTTCTTTCTAATATTAATAATTTACACAGGAGAAGGGATTATTAGCTGCTTCCTGGCGGCATTTTAGTCGCCTCTTACACCACGCATGGCTTACGGAGGAAGAATTCTTTCCCACTTCCCCATGGTATACAATATAGAGAAATTGATGAATAAGACAAGTGTAACACTTAATTTAGCTTTGTTGCCGAAAAGTTTGCCTACGCATTCTGGGACAGTAGAGGTAGTGGTTTTGAGGAGATTCTGGCCTCAAC
Source organism: Cherax quadricarinatus (assembly GCF_038502225.1). NCBI lineage: Eukaryota > Metazoa > Arthropoda > Malacostraca > Decapoda > Parastacidae > Cherax > Cherax quadricarinatus. The sequence continues at coordinate 31,858,263 of NC_091302.1, read as the reverse complement.
CTTGACAGGTGGTGGTTAGTTCCAAATCCTAAGACAAACGCATACGGCCAGACTTAATATACCGGAGCAGGAGTGACGGTTTACAGTACTGACAGGTTAATGAATATGACACACGTGAAACTCCTTTGCTAAGCGTCAGTTGACAACATAGAGCATGATCTTCCATTAGTAGGCAACACTCAACTGCGACGTCAACTCTTGCTGCTGTTTTAAAGAGAGCTTTTAACGCCGTTGGAGGATAGAGAACCTAACAATTCAGTGGGCTATATATACAACACAAAATTAGCTCCGGAAATAACACAATAAATAGCTGGAAATGCCTATAGAATACAAGTAAACTCTATGGAATCCACACGCAAAATTTCATTATCTTTAAGCCATGACTCACGAAATCGTAATGACACGATTGCAAACAAACCATACCACGGGCGGGATTGAGCCCGCGGTCAGAGAGTCTCAAAACTTCAGACCGCCGCTGGTCCAGTGGCTAACGCGACGGTCTGGAGTTTTGAGACTCTCTGACCGCGGGTTCAATCCCGCCCGTGGTAAGGTTTGTTTAAACCATTCCAGAGGTCACCCAGGTAATATATATAAAATATATTTAAAAACCAACACTTGGCGTTAGCTTACCTAAGCATAATTGACATAATACATTTAATTTTTATTAAAGTTATATCAATGCTGAGTCATGTCAGGTTTCAAATAACAGTGTTAAAATATTGTATATGTATCGTCAGTGTTGAGTCATGTCTGTGTTGTGTATGTCATTGTTGTGTGATGTCAGTGTAGTGTCATGTCAGTACTGTATAGTGTCGTGTGTTATGTCAGTGTTGTGCATATCTGTGTTGTGTCATGTCAGTGATGTGTATAATAGGTCTTTTTTACATAGGTTTTCGTCAGTGTTGTCATGTCAACGTTGTGTATGGCCAGTGTTATATTAGTGTTTTGTTATGTCAGTGTAATATCACGCCAGTGTTGTATGTAGGGATGTGTTATGTCAGTGTTGTGTATATTCGTGTTGTGTTATGTCAGTGTTGTGTATATTCGTGTTGTGTTATGTCAGTGTTGTGTATATTCGTGTTGTGTTATGTTAGGATTATGAATAGTCAGTGTAGTGTCATGTCAGTGTTGTGTATCGCCAGTTCTGCATCATGTCAGTGTTGTCATGAAAGCAGTTTAAACCTTATGTTAATGGTACTTAACAACCTCGGAAATAATATATATATATATACAGTGGACCCCCGCATAACGATTACCTCCGAATGCGACCAATTATGTAAGTATATTTATGTAAGTGCGTTTGTATGTGTATGTTTGGGGGTCTGAAATGGACTAATCTACTTCACAATATTTCTTATGGGAACAAATTCGACCAGTACTGGCACCTGAACATACTTCTGGAGTGAAAAAATATCGTTAACCGAGGGTCCACTGTATATATATATGTATATATATATATATATATATATATATATATATATATATATATATATATATAAAGTTTTTCTTCTTCTCTTTTTTAGTAAATGTCTACAGGAGAAGGGGTTACTAGCCCATTGCTCCCGGCATTTTAGTCGCCTCATACGACACGCATGGCTTACGGAGGAAAGATTCTTTTCCACTTCCCCATGGACAATACAAGAAATAAAGAAGAACAAGAGCTATTTAGAAAAAGAAGAAAAACCTAGATGTATGTATGTATATATATATGCATGTGCATGTCTGTGAAGTGTGACCAAAGTGTAAGTAGGAGTAGCAAGATATCCCTGTTATCTAGCATGTTTATGAGACAGAAAAAGAAACCAGCAATCCTACCATCATGCAAAACAGTTACAGGTTTCTGTTTCACGGTCATCTGGCAGGACGGTAGTACTTCCCTGGGTGGTTGCTGTCTGAAGGAGGGGTGTTAATGTTGCAGTTTAAAAACTGTAGTGTAAAGCACCCTTCTGGCTAGACAGTGATGGAGTGAATGATGGTGAAAGTTTTTCTTTTTCGGGCCACCCTGCCTTGGTGGGAATCGGCCAGTGTCATAATAAAAAAATAAATAAATATATATATATATATATATATATATATATATATATATATATATATATATATATATATATATAGAGAGAGAGAGAGAGAGAGAGAGAGAGAGAGAGAGAGAGAGAAAGTAGTATCAACAGGGCTAACACGGTGTTCAACACGGCAGTTATGTACTCCGAGGCGCGACGGCTTCACTCCAGTGTTCAACACGGCAGTTATGTACTCCGAGGCGCGGCGGCTTCACTCCAGTGTTCAACACGGCAGTTATGTACTCCGAGGCGCGGCGGCTTCACTCCAGTGTTCAACACGGCAGTTATGTACTCCGAGGCGCGGCGGCTTCACTCCAGTGTTCAACACGGCAGTTATGTACTCCGAGGCGCGGCGGCTTCACTCCAGTGTTCAACACGGCAGTTATGTACTCCGAGGCGCGGCAGCTTTACTCCATTTTCGTATTTAGGCTAAACAAAAAAATAACTGAAAGCCTTGTTAGAGTTAATTTCACATTATATATGCGAACTAAAACATATCCAAACAATTAGTTTGTTTTATGGCGTGTGAGTGTGGGGTGGGGAAGGGAGTTGTTGGGTGAATGTGTGATTGTGTGTGTGTGTGTGTGTGTGTGTGTGTGTGTGTGTGTGTGTGTGTGTGTGTGTGTGTGTGTGTGTGTGTGTGTGTGTGTGTGTGTGTGTGTGTGTGTGTGTGTGTGTGTGTGTGTGTGTGTGTGTGTGTGTGTGTGTGTGTTAGTGTGTGTGTGTGTGTGTTAGTGTGTGTGTGTGTTAGTGTGTGTGTGTGTGTGTTAGTGTGTGTGTGTGTGTGTTAGTGTGTGTGTGTGTGTGTTAGTGTGTGTGTGTGTGTGTGTGTGTGTGTGTGTGTGTGTGTGTGTGTGTGTGTGTGTGTGTGTGTGTGTTAGTGTGTGTGTGTGTGTGTGTGTGTGTGTGTGTGTGTGTGTGTGTGTGTGTGTGTGTGTGTGTGTGTGTGTTAGTGTGTGTGTGTGTGTGTGTGTGTGTGTGTGTGTGTGTTAGTGTGTGTGTGTGTGTGTTAGTGTGTGTGTGTGTTAGTGTGTGTGTGTGTGTGTTAGTGTGTGTGTGTGTGTGTGTGTGTGTGTGTGTGTGTGTGTGTGTGTGTGTGTGTGTGTGTGTGTGTGTGTGTGTCCATGTGTGTGTGTACTCACCTATTTGGGGTTGCAGGGTTCGGGTCATAGCTCCTGGCCCCGCCTCTTCACTGACTGCTACTGGGTCCTCTCTCTCCCTGCTCCATGAGCTCTATCATACCTCGCCTTAAAACTACGTATGGTTCCCGCCTCCACTACGTCACTTTCTAAGCTATTCCACGGCCTGACTACTCTATGACTGAAGAAATACTTCCTAACATCCCTTTGAGTCATCCGAGTCTTCAACTTCCAATTGTAACCTCTTGTGTCTGTGTCCCATCTCTGGAACATCCCGTCTTTGTCCACCTTGTCTATTCCGCGCAGTATTTTATATGTCGTCATCATGTCTCCCCTGACCCTCCTGTCCTCCAGTGTCGTCAGGCCGATTTCCCTCAACCTTTCTTCGTAGGACAATCCCCTTAGCTCTGGGACTAGTCTTGTTGCAAACCTTTGTACTTTCTCTAATTTCTTGACGTGCTTGACTAGGTGTGGAGTCCAAACTGGTGCTGCATACTCCAGTATGGGCCTGACGTAAATGGTATACAGAGTCTTGAACGATTCCTTACTGAGGTATCGGAACGCTATCCGTAGGTTTGCAAGACGCCCGTATGCTGCAGCAGTTATCTGATTGATGTGCGCCTCAGGAGATGTGCTCGGTGTTATACTCACCCCCAGATCTTTTTCCTTGAGTGAGGTTTGCAGTCTTTGGCCATCTAGACCATATTGTGTCTGCGGTCTTCTTTGCCCTTCCCCAATCTTCATGACTTTGCATTTGGCGGGGTTAAACTCAAGGAGCCAGTTGCTGGACCAGGCTTGTAGCCTGTCCAGGTCTCTTTGTAGTCCTGCCTGATCCTCATCCGATTTGATTCTTCTCATTAACTTTACATCATCTGCAAACAAGGACACTTCTGAGTCTATCCCTTCCGTTATGTCATTTACATATACCAAAAACAGCACAGGTCCTAGGACTGACCCCTGTGGAATCACGCTTGTCACGGGCGCCCACTCTGACACCTCGTCACGTACCATGACTCGTTGTTGCCTCCCTGTCAGGTATTCTCTGATCCATTGCAGTGCCTTTCCTGTTGTGTGTGCCTGATCCTCTAGCTTTTGCAGTAACCTCTTGTGAGGAACTTTGTCGAAGGCCTTCTTGCAGTCCAAAAAAAATGCAGTCGATCCACCCCTCTCTCTCTTGTCTTACTTCTGTCACCTTGGCATAACACTCCAGTAGGTTTGTGACACAGGATTTTCCTTCCCTGAAACCGTGCTGGTTGTCTCCCTTTTTAAAAATTGGGACTACATTTGCCATTTTCCATACCTCAGGGATTTGCCCAGTTTCAATGGATGTGTTGAAGATCTTTGTTAATGGCACACACAGCATCTCTGCTCCCTCTCTAAGATCCCACGGAGAGATGTTGTCTGGTCCCACCGCCTTTGAGGTGTCAAGTTCACATAGCAGCTTCTTCACCTCCTCCTTGGTTATGTGTACCTCATCCAGCACTTGTTGGTGTACCCCCCTGTTCTGATTTCCTGGAGTCCTACTGGTTTTCACTGTAAATACTTCTTTAAATCTCGTGTTGAGCTCCTCACATACCTCTCGGTCGTTTCTTGTGAACTCCCCATCACCCTTCCTCAGTCTGATTACCTGGTCCTTGACTGTTGTTTTCCTCCTGATGTGGTTATACAACAGCTTTGGGTCAGACTTGACTTTCGATGTTATGTCATTTTCATATTGTCGCCGAGCCTCCCTTCTTATCTGTGCATATTCGTTTCTGGCTCTTCGGCTAATCTCTTTATTTTCCTGAGTTCTCTGTCTTCTGTACCTTTTCCATTCTCTAGTACACCTAGTTTTTGCCTCCCTACACCTTTGGGTGAACCAAGGACTCGTTCTGTTCCTCCCATTATTTCTGTTTACCTTGGGAACAAACCTCTCCTCTGCGTCCGTGCATTTTGTTGTCACATAGTCCATCATTTCTTGTACTGGTTTTCCTGTCAGTTCCCTCTCCCACTGAATGTCTTGCAGGAAGTTCCTCATGCCTGAGTAGTTCCCCCTTTTGTAGTTTGGTTTTTCCCATCCTACTCCTGCTACTCTCTCCACTTGAAGCTCAACTATATAGTCAAAGCACAGAACCACATGTTCACTAGCGCCTAGGGGCCTTTCATACATATCCTCGATGTCCGAACTACTCAAGGTGAATACAAGGTCCAGTCTTGCTGGATCATCTTCACCTCTCTCTCTGGTAGAGTTTCTTAACATGTTGATGCATGAGGTTTTCCAGTACTACATCCATCATCTTGGCTCTCCATGTTTCGGGACCCCCATGGGGCTCCAGGTTTTCCCAGTCAATCTCCTTGTGATTGAAATCACCCATAACTAGTAACTTGGCCTCCTGCAGTTCTGTGGTGGGTTGTACATTACTGCAATTATCACCTTATGTCCCTCGGACTGGATTGTTCCTACTAAGTAGTCCCTTTTGCCCGTGCCATCCATTCCTTCCATTTTCTCAAAACCCCACTGGTTTTTAATGAGCAGTGCAACTCCTCCTTCCCCTCTCCTCCCTCTGTCTTTCCTGAGGATTTGATATCCGGGTGGAAAGATTGCATCTGTTATCTTTCTGGTGAGTTTTGTTTCTGTGAGTGCTATGTCTGGGGATGTCTCCTTGATTCTTTCATGCCACTCCTCACACTTATTTGTTATTCCATCTGCATTTGTATACCACACCTTCAACTTCTTTTCTAAGACTGTGGTCTGGGGGGTACATTGGGGTTGGGGAAGTGGGAGACCTAATAAGGAACTATGGGTGGTTGCTGTGGGGGTGGAGTTTGTAATGCAGTGGGTGGGGGGCATTGGATATGGCATGGGTGTTTTGGTTTAGAATGTTTGATTGCACTGGGGTTGACCTGGTTGGGAGGCTTCTATAGAAAGTTGTGAGAGAGGCTGTATTTGATCTTCCTGGGTCTGGGATCTTCTGTCTGTCTCCTCCATCCCCTCTCTTTCCTCCTTTCGCCTTTTTACCATCTCTCTCAGTTTCTGCCTTTCTTCTTGTGTTCTGTCGCGGTCGACACACACCTTCCGGTATGCTGGCATATCCCTTAGTCTTGCTTTCTCCTGCAGGATCCTGTTCTGAGTCGATTCTGCCTTGAAAGTCACTTTCACTGGTTGGGTTCTTCTTCTTGCAAACCCCCCTATTCACGAAAAATTTTCCAGCTGGGTCATGTCATCTTCTATTGCTTTTATGATGCTTTCAATTGCTTTTTTTTTCCTTGTTTTCTTGCTTCATATGTTTCCCCTTCAACTTCCTGGAGCCCATACACAAAGACTGACCTCTCCCTTTCATTCTCCCACTGCGTATCCTTGTGTATCCATTCATTCAATTTAATTTCCTCTATTGCAGCTTTCCTTTCTTCAATTTCTCTATCTTTTGTACTTGGGCTCAGTGGCCTGTCATTTTTCCTTCTCGGCTTTCCCTGGGCTCTGCTGTAGTCTGTTAGTTCCTCCACATATAGCTTAGCTCTTTCATTTACTACAGTCCCCTCTGATAGAGCTTCTACATGCAGTTTTGCTCCTTCTTTCCCTACAGTTACCTTATTTGTGACTGAGGTAGCAGTTTCTGATGTCATTCCCAAAATGTTCTTTAGTTCTTTAGGCTGTTTCAGATTTTTCAGTTCCTCTTCTAATCTCTGTATCCTAGCCTCTGCTGCTATGATTTGCATCTCCCACTTCTTGCTTTCCATATATATCCTCTCTTCCATTCTCATGCTAAGTTCTTCTAGTTTCTTTTCCCATTCATGTTCCCTTTTTGTGAGCTCTGCTGCCCAACCTTCCTTTGCAGATTCATCCTCCTGCCCCTTGGTTTTCCTTCCTGCTCTCTGGCAACCCATGTTTTTTATTTTGATTGCCTCAGAATGGAAAACTTATGTAATTCTGTGTGTTAGGTTAGTAGTGTGTTTGTCCGAGTGTGGGGGGAAAGGTACAGGAGGAACTGTGGACAGTGGATATATGGGAGAGGGGTGGGGAGGGGGATTTAGGGGGGAATTTGGGGAGTGAGAAGAAGCAAGAGGGGAGAATGGGAGGGAGGGGGGAAAGAGGGAGGGGGGGAAAGAGGGAGAGGTGGGGAGGAGGGTGAATGAGAGAGGTGGGGGATCAGGGGAAGGAGTGAGAGGTTGGTGGGGGAGGGGGAAGTGTATGTGTGAGTCTGTATATGTGGGTGTGTGTATGTGTATGTGTGTGTATGTGTGTGTATTTATGTGTGTGTATGTATGTGTGTGTGTATGTGTGTGTGTGTGTGTGTGTGTGTGTGTGTACTCACCTAGTTGCACTCACCTAGTTGAGGTTGCGGGGGTCGAGTCCGAGCTCCTGGCCCCCGCCTCTTCACTGATCGCTACTAGGTCACTCTCCCTGAACCGTGAGCTTTATTATACCTCTGCTTAAAGCTATGTATGGATCCTGCCTCCACTACATCGCTTCCCAAACTATTCCACTTACTGACTACTCTGTGGCTGAAGAAATACTTCCTAACATCCCTGTGATTCATCTGTGTCTTCAGCTTCCAACTGTGTCCCCTTGTTACTGTGTCCAATCTCTGGAACATCCTGTCTTTGTCCACCTTGTCAATTCCTCTCAGTATTTTGTATTTCGTTATCATGTCCCCCCTATCTCTCCTGTCCTCCAGTGTCGTCAGGTTGATTTCCCTTAACCTCTCCTCGTAGGACATACCTCTTAGCTCTGGGACTAGTCTTGTTGCAAACCTTTGCACTTTCTCTAGTTTCTTTACGTGCTTGGCTAGGTGTGGGCTCCAAACTGGTGCCGCATACTCGAATATGGGCCTAACGTACACGGTGTACAGGGTCCTGAATGATTCCTTATTAAGATGTCGGAATGCTGTTCTGAGGTTTGCTAGGCACCCATATGCTGCAGCAGTTATTTGGTTGATGTGCGCTTCAGACGATGTGCCTGGTGTTATACTCACCCCAAGATCTTTTTCCTTGAGTGAGGTTTGTAGTCTCTGGCCCCCTAGACTGTACTCCGTCTGCGGTCTTCTTTGCCCTTCCCCAATCTTCATGACTTTGCACTTGGTGGGATTGAACTCCAGGAGCCAATTGCTGGACCAGGTCTGCAGCCTGTCCAGCTCCCTTTGTAGTTCTGCCTGGTCTTCGATCGAGTGAATTCTTCTCATCAACTTAACGTCATCTGCAAACAGGGACACCTCAGAGTCTATTCCTTCCGTCATGTCGTTCACAAATACCAGAAACAGCACTGGTCCTAGGACTGACCCCTGTGGGACCCCGCTGGTCACAGGTGCCCACTCTGACACCTCGCCAAGTACCATGACTCGCTGCTGTCTTCCTGACAAGTATTCCCTGATCCATTGTAGTGCCTTCCCTGTTATCCCTGCTTGGTCCTCCAGTTTTTGCACCAATCTCTTGTGTGGAACTGTGTCAAACGCCTTCTTGCAGTCCAAGAAAATGCAATCCACCCACCCCTCTCTCTCTTGTCTTACTGCTGTCACCAGAAATCACTCCCTACGAAAGTAAAAGACTGGGCAGGCGATGCAAAATGCCGCCAATAAAAAGTAGGGGCGCCATTGGTACACTAAGAGAAAACACCATAAGTGTCCGGGGCCCAAAACTGTTCAACAGCCTCCCATCAAGCATTAGGGGAATTGCCAATAAACCCCTGGCTGCCTTCAAGAGAGAGCTGGACAGATACCTAAAGTCAGTGCCGGATCAGCCGGGCTGTGGCTCGTACGTCGGACTGCGTGCGGCCAGCAGTAACAGCCTAGTTGA
>NC_091302.1:31794298-31844298 GCF_038502225.1 Cherax quadricarinatus | reverse complement strand
CACCCTGGTATGAGACCAGGCTGCGGAGGAGCTGATCACCAACACCCTGGTATGAGACCAGGCTGCGGAGGCGCTGATCACCAACACCCTGGTATGAGACCAGGCTGCGGAGGAGCTGATCACCAACACCCTGGTATGAGACCAGGCTGCGGAGGCGCTGATCACCAACACCCTGGTATGAGACCAGGCTGCGGAGGAGCTGATCACCAACACCCTGGTATGAGACCAGGCTGCGGAGGCGCTGATCACCAACACCCTGGTATGAGACCAGGCTGCGGAGGAGCTGATCACCAACACCCTGGTATGAGACCAGGCTGCGGAGGCGCTGATCACCAACACCCTGGTATGAGACCAGGCTGCGGAGGCGCTGATCACCAACACCCTGGTATGAGACCAGGCTGCGGAGGCGCTGATCACCAACACCCTGGTATGAGACCAGGCTGCGGAGGCGCTGATCACCAACACCCTGGTATGAGACCAGGCTGCGGAGGAGCTGATCACCAACACCCTGGTATGAGACCAGGCTGTGGAGGAGCTGATCAACACCCTGGTATGAGACCAGGCTGGGGAGGCGCTGATCACCAACACCCTGGTATGAGACCAGGCTGCGGAGGCGCTGATCACCAACACCCTGGTATGAGACCAGGCTGCGGAGGCGCTGATCACCAACACCCTGGTATGAGACCAGGCTGCGGAGGAGCTGATCACCAACACCCTGGTATGAGACCAGGCTGCGGAGGCGCTGATCACCAACACCCTGGTATGAGACCAGGCTGCGGAGGCGCTGATCACCAACACCCTGGTATGAGACCAGGCTGCGGAGGCGCTGATCACCAACACCCTGGTATGAGACCAGGCTGCGGAGGCGCTGATCACCAACACCCTGGTATGAGACCAGGCTGCGGAGGCGCTGATCACCAACACCCTGGTATGAGACCAGGCTGCGGAGGAGCTGATCACCAACACCCTGGTATGAGACCAGGCTGCGGAGGAGCTGATCAACACCCTGGTATGAGACCAGGCTGCGGAGGCGCTGATCACCAACACCCTGGTATGAGACCAGGCTGCGGAGGCGCTGATCACCAACACCCTGGTATGAGACCAGGCTGCGGAGGCGCTGATCACCAACACCCTGGTATGAGACCAGGCTGCGGAGGCGCTGATCACCAACACCCTGGTATGAGACCAGGCTGCGGAGGCGCTGATCACCAACACCCCGGTATGAGACCAGGCTGCGGAGGCGCTGATCACCAACACCCCGGTATGAGACCAGGCTGCGGAGGCGCTGATCACTACAGAGGTTAATAGGCAACGTATACTTTTTATTTCTTTATTTGTTATTTTCTGCTTTTTAAATTAACCGCACTGCAGTTTTGACTTGTCCGCATTTGATGCAGCTCAGCTGCATAAATACTCTAGATATTTTTTGTTCAATAAAATATTAGGCAATTTGTTTCCTTCTTCTTTACCCCATTTATTCACAGATCACTCTTAAGTACCTAAATACATTTACTTCATCCATATCCCTACTTTCCCTTTTAACCTCACAGTTTTCATTCCATATATTTCTATCTGCATCATCTAGTTCTGTTCCACATCTACTTCCATCTCCTCTCGTACACTGTCTCACATACACCAGCTTGCTCAGCTTCTTTTCCAAATCTCTCAACATGCTTAGCACCGTGTCATCATCAAACACGATCTGTGACTTCTGTGACCACACGCTGCCCTGACACTAGAGCATTCCCTGCACCAGCCTCATCTATGAACACGCGTCCACATCATATTCTCTCGTCTAAGACCTGCTCTTGGTGGGAACATTCATCTTGTTTTCATCCACGACTTGCCCTGTGCCTCATTCTTCCCATAAAACCTTTTTACATCTTCCAACAACAATCTATTACATACATTTTCAACGCTTGACACATCACTTTCAGATCCATCCACTCAGACGCCTTTTATAAAAGCATAAAGGGAAATCTCTCTCTCTCTGTCCCTCTCTCTCTCTCTCTGTCCCTCTCTCTCTCTGTCCCTCTCTCTCTCTGTCCCTCTCTCTCTGTCCCTCTCTGTCCCTCTCTCTCTCTCTCTCTCTCTCTCTCTCTCTCTCTCTCTCTCTCTCTCTCTCTCTCTCTCTCTCTCTCTCTCTCTCTCTCTCTCTCTCTCTCTCTCTCTCTCTCTCTCTCTCTCTCTCTGTCCCTCTCTCTCTCTCTTTGTCCCTCTCTCTGTCCACCTCTCTCTCTGTCCTCTCTCTCTGTCCCCTCTCTCTGTCCCTCTCTCTCTCTCTCTCTCTCTCTCTCTCTCTCTCTCTCTCTCTGTCCCCTCTCTCTCTGTCCCCTCTCTCTCTCTCTGTCCCCTCTCTCTCTCTCTCTCTGTCCCCCTCTCTCTCTCTGTCTCTCTCTCTCTCTATCCTTTTATTTTTTTTTACACAGGGTTTGACAAGGTTAAGGATCCCTAACTTTATTGACAAGCTATTTACAGGTTAAGGATTCCTAACTTTATTGGCAAGCTAAGAGCTGTTACCTACATCAGCTCATTTGAAAGCATTTTTATTGTTATGAGACATACAAGTAGGGAACAGGATGAAGTTGGAGCCATCTGTGGGCCAGCATTTTCATCTGATCATTGACTTTATCTCGTTGACATAATGCTGTACGAATGTGTTCCAGACTCCAGTCATCCTGGAGATAAAAGATAAAAGTTGCTGCTTTCTGCCCGTCTTGTGGTATAGAAATTTGCTTCACGCTGTTCTCGAAGTGGATCCAAGTGTGGTATTTTGACAATATTGGCCTTGTACATAACAGTAAGGCCACCCACATCCCTCCTGTGTTGAAGGCTCTGCTGAAATGACAGATCTATCCAGGATTGGTCCAGGAGAGAGATGAGACGTCTTGCTCTGTTCTATACTCTGTCAAGCAGTCGCAGATGAGAAGGGGGGCAGGCGAACCAAGAAAGTGGAACATACTCAAGGTGTAAGCACACTTGTGCCTCGTACAAAATCTTGGAACCTCTACTGTCAAGCAGATGCGAGATACGGCGAAGTGCTGTAAGCGTCCTGGCTACCTTTTTTGTAAGATTTACAACGTGGTTTTTCATGGTCAGTTTGGAGTCAAATTTCACCCCAAGGATATCAACTTCTTTCCCAGGTGCCAACACCCTCCCATTCATCCTTACTACTACACCGGCATTACCATCTTGGTGCCTAGAGATCATCATTTGTGTTTTCTCAAGTGCAAATGTTACTTGCCATTTATTTCCCCAAGCTGATAAAGCTCTTAGCTGGTGAGTGATGTAGATTAGAGCAGCTGGCATTTCTTCTCTTGGATAAGTGAATGTCAGTGTACAGTCGTTTGCATATGCATGGGATTCTGGGATGAGATGAAGGAGGTCATTGAAGTAGACATTCCATAACAATGGTCCCAGAACACTTTCTTGTGGAACACTTGCCCCAATAGGATGTCTTGCTGATTCTGTTCTATTGAGAACTACCCTTAGAGATCTACCATGAAGGTAATCACTGAGGAGACATAGCGTAGAGCCTGCAATTACCTCTTTTCCATAGCCAGGTTGTGCGTGTGGACTCCTCACCTCGTTCGGTTGGGATCTTAAGTGGCGTAAAAACAGCCTTGTGGTCAGATGATCCAACGTAGCCGAGGGTTAACAAGTGACTATACCTTCTGCTAGATCGCTCACTATTGGGTCAAGGGAGGAGCCAGAGATATGAGTAGGGAAATCAACAAAGTTTCTCATGTCAAATACTACAAGAAGGTCATCAAAATCCTTCTATATAAGGTGTTGGTTGAGGTCACCAACAATTAAGACATGTTGACAGTTGTGTTGTAGCATAAACGCTAGTACAGAGGTACTAGCGTTTATGCATAGCTTGAAGAACATCATTTCAAGATGAGTAGGGATGGCAACATCAATGTGCTGGGCATGTAAACTTTTAGAGAAGCACACAGCAACGCCTCCTCCTTGCCCGTCTCTTCTCATCCATGAAGTGTAGCCAGCAATTCTTGCAAAATTTTCTGGAGTCCTGTCGTCCAAAAATGTTTCAACAACAGCTATCATGTCGGGACGTCGAGTGTTCACAAAACTGTGTGTGAGCTCTCCAACATTAGTAATGAAACCTCTAATGTTGGCCGACAGGATGCTGATAGACTGGCTCCTCTTGATGTGGTCAGCTTCATGTGGTGGGTGTGTAAGGCATATAGGTGCCTGTCCTCTAGAGAAGTAGGGCACTGAGGCAGCTGCAGGGATGTAGGTCTGTGGTCTTGTATAAGGTACAATACCACCTGCTGGGCTGAAATAGGAGTAGCTGAGTGGGTGACGTGTGTGTTCACCAATTCAGAGATCCTGCTGGTTTGTTCTGAGAACAGGTCTCTAAACAGGTGGTCCTGTCTATCAAGTTCCTTTTTCTTCCGACACTGGTCCTCCTGATGTCCTTTCTTGTGGCAGTAATTGCACCTGGTATCTCGCAGGCTGTTGTTGGTAGCGTGCCCCTTCCGGTGACAGCGAGAGCACTGCCTAGGTGCCTGGGAGGGTGGACTATTATTTGTTGCACCCCCTGTGCTTTGCTGATTTCTCCGCAGGTTCTGCCTCTGGGACTGTGTTGGTGGAATGTGAGACGGCTGTAGATGTCTTCCTCCTCCACGTCCTCTGCCACGTCTTCTACCACGCCCCTGTGCAGTTCTGACAGATGTATCCCTGCTGTTCGTACTTTGGTGCAGTAGGTGCTGAGGTGCAGTGATAGTGCCCTGATTATTAACTGCACCAATCTCTGGTGGAGAAAATCCTGACTCAGTACTTGCCGATGAAGCACTGTTACCAGATGTTGGAATAATGTCGGCAGGTGTGCTGACAGGTGTAGGATCAGAGATGGTATGTGCACTGTCTAGTGTACTGGCAGGTGCTGAAGCAGAGATGTCAGGTGTAGGAGAATTAACAGATCCAAGGCTTCCTTCATTGCTGGAAAGAGGATCTGTTCCCTCTGTGGTGGTCAGAGGAATTGTGTTAGGATTCCCAAAGGTAGTGTTTTGAACTGTCAGTCTGTGGGACCTTAGCGATGACAGAATTCCACCAGTTATTTACCCCTGAGTTAAACTCAGTGTGGGACTTCCAGTCTTTGTCAATAGTGTCACCATCAGCTGAGCAGCTTACGTCACTTGATGTAGGCTTGCACTGGCCTTCTACAATAGCTTGAAGGTTATCTAATGATTTGAGGAGCTCATGAAGTGCTTCTCTGTGATGGATTAACTTAGCTGCAACTTTACAACACAGCCCCTGAGGGCAGTCTTAATCTCTGGACAAGAATTCCTGAGGTACTTCTGAACCTTCCTCCTGTAGCACCAGGTTTGTTTCCACATATACCACAGGAGTATGGATATCCTTCAATTTTCTGAGATTTTCAACCTGGCTGCAACAGAATTCCTCTTCCGGAATGCAATCTGTGTGGCAGTAGTTGGAACAAGTAGGCTCCTTACATCTAAGAAGTATCTTGTCCCTTGTAGCATACCCACAAGCACTGCAGTAACTACTGGGACAATAGCCAGATAGCGAGGATATTCTTGCTATTTTGCGATGTGACGTCATCACAGAGGTGGTGTCCCTCCCTCTCTCTCTCTCTCTGTCTCTCTCTCTCTGTCCCTCTCTCTCTCTCTCTCTCTGTCCCTCCCTCTCTCTCTCTGTCCCTCCCTCTCTCTGTCCCTCCCTCTCTCTATCCCTCCCTCTCTCTCTCTGTCCCTCCCTCTCTCTGTCCCTCCCTCTCTCTATCCCTCCCTCTCTCTCTCTGTCCCTCCCTCTCTCTCTCTCTCTCTCTCTCTCCCTCTCTCTCTCTCTCTCTCTCTCATACATGCACAGAGGCCCACGACGTATAAACAAGTTATGTCCAGTTTTATACAACGTATAAACGACTACGCGTATAGAAAACAATTGTACGCAAGATGGTCATGTTTTATACGCATTTGTATTACATCTCAGCGGTTGTAAGACTATAACTGATTCCTCAGTGAGTGCTTGTAAGAGTGGATGTCAAATTTGAAGCGTGAATATGTTTCACTTGGAGTGTGTGTATGTTTCACATGGAGTGTGTATATCTTTCACTAGGAGTATGGATATGTTTTACTTAGAGTGTGTACATGTTTCACTAGGAGTGTGGATCTGTTTCACTTGGAGTGTGGATATGCTTCACTTGGAGTGTGGATATGTTTCACTTGGAGTGTGGATATGTTTCACTTGGAGTGTGTACATGTTTCACTAGGAGTGTGGATCTGTTTCACTTGGAGTGGGGATATGTTTCACTTGGAGTGTGGATATGTTTCACTTGGAGAGTGGATATGTTTCACCTGGAATGTGGATATGTTTCACTTGCAATGTGGATATGTTACACTTGGAGTGTGGATATGTTACACTTGGAGTGTGGATATGTTACACTTGGAGTGTGGATATGTTACACTTGGAGTGTGGATATGTTACACTTGGAGTGTGGATATGTTACACTTGGAGTGTGGATATGTTACACTTGGTACGTTTGTAAGTACAGGTGAGAGTAAGGTGGAACGTTTGTAAGTTGTGATGTACGTAACTTGCAACATTTGCAAGACGAGTATCTCCTGCACTATTCGAATCCATACAAATACTTGATACGCACTTTTTCCTTGCTTCATACTATTTGTTCTTCTGCAATCATACTTTTGACTTATCGGTCATTATCAGTCACAACATTGATCTTCTTTCACACACACATTGATCTTTTATCATACAAACATTGATCATCTTTCATACAAACATTGATCCTCTTTCATACAAACATTGATCCTCTTTCATACACACATTGATCCTCTTTCATACCCACATTGATCCTCTTTCATACACACATTGATCCTCTTTCATACACACAATGATCCTCTTTCATACACACATTGATCCTCTTTCATACACACATTGATCCTCTTTCATACACACATTGATCCTCTTTCATACACACATTGATCCTCTTTCATGCACACACAAATTGATCCTCTTTCATGCACACACAAATTGATCCTCTTTCACACCCGCATTGATCCACTTTCATATACACACACTGATTTCCTTTCATACACACATTGATCTCCTTTCATACACACATTGATCCTCTTTCATACACGCATTGATCCTCTTTCATACACTCACTGATCCTCTTTCATGCACACATTGATCCTCTTTCACACACAGTGATCCTCTTTCACACACACAGTGATCCTCTTTCATACACACATTGATCCTCTTTCATACACACATTGATCCTCTTTCATGCACACATTGATCCTCTTTCACACACAGTGATCCTCTTTCACACACACAGTGATCCTCTTTCATACACACATTGATCCTCTTTCATACACACATTGATCCTCTTTCATACACACAAGTGATCCTCTTTCATACACACAAGTGATCCTCTTTCATACACACACAGTGATCCTCTTTCATACACACAAGTGATCCTCTTTCATACACACAAGTGATCCTCTTTCATACACACAAGTGATCCTCTTTCATACACACAAGTGATCCTCTTTCATACACACAAGTGATCCTCTTTCACACACACACTGATCCTCTTTCATACAAACATTGATCTTCTATCATATACACATAGATTTTTTATCATACACACATTGATCTTCTATCATACACACATTGATCTTTTATCATACACACAATGATCTTTTATCATACACACAATGATCTTTTATCATACACACAATGATCTTTTATCATACACACAATGATCTTTTATCATACACACAATGATCTTTTATCATACACACAATGATCTTTCCTACAAACATTGATCTTCTTTCATACAAACATTGATCTTTTATCATACACACATTAATCTTTTATCATACACACATTGATCGTCTTTCATACAAACACTGATCTTCTATCATACACACATTGATCTTTTATCATACACACAATGATCTTTCCTACAAACATTGATCTTCTATCATATACACATTGATCTTTTATTACACACACATTGATCTTTTATCATACACACATTGATTTTCTATCATACACACATTGATCTTTTATCATACACACATTGATTTTCTATCATACACACATTGATCTTTTATCATACACACATTGATCTTTTATCATACACACATTGATTTTCTATCATACACACATTGATCTTTTATCATACACACATTGATCTTTTATCATACACACATTGATCTTCTATCATACACACATTGATCTTTTATTACACACACATTGATCTTCTATCATACACACATTGATCTTTTATCATACACACATTGATCTTCTATCATACACACATTGATCTTTTATTACACACACATTGATCTTCTATCATACACACATTGATCTTTTATCATACACACAATGATCTTTCCTACAAACATTGATCTTTTATCATACACACATTGATCTTTTATCATACACATTTTGATCTTCTTTCATACACACAATGATGTGACTTACACACACTGATCCTCTTTCATACACACATTCTGATCCTCTTTCATATACATACATTGATTTCCTTTCATACACACAATAATCCTCTTTCATACACACATTGATCCTCTTTCATACACACATTGATCCTCTTTCATACACACATTGATCCTCTTTCATACACACATTGATCCTCTTTCATACACACATTTATCTTTCATGCACACGTTGATCTTTTTTCATACACACATTGATCCTCTTTCATACACACATTGATCCTCTTTCATACACACATTGATCCTCTTTCATACACACATTGATCCTCTTTCATACACACATTGATCCTCTTTCATACACACATTTATCTTTCATGCACACGTTGATCCTCTTTCATACACATATTGATCCTCTTTCATACACACATTGATCCTCTTTCATACACACATTTATCTTTCATACACACATTGATCTTTCATACACACATCGATCACACACGGCTTTCAATGCTTGTCTTATTCTTACCCTTCCCTACTGCTTTTCCTGAAGCCATCTTACTGCTTCATTCACTTCTTTCATATTTACATTCGTCTCTTCAAAACTTAATATATTATTCCTCGTTTCAAACAGATTATGTCAACTTTCCTTTAATTATCTACTTTCATCAGCATTGCAATACATCCATATCTTAAACCCTTTACATCCAGCGTTACTAACATCCCTTCTTAATCATCCATAATCTTTAAAACCTCTGTCTTCTCATCCAGCACCTCTAGCTTCTCAACCAGCACCTCTAACACCTCTAGCTTCTCACCCAGCATTTATAACATGTCCAACTTCCCATCAAGCACCTCTAACTTCTCCTCAAGCATCTCTAACACCTCTAACTTCTCCTCAAGCATCTCTAACACCTCTAACTTTTCAAACATCTCTAACACCTCTAACTTCTCCTCAAGCATCTCTAATACCTCTAACTTCTCAAACATCTCTAACACCTCTAACTTCTCCTCAACCATCTCTAATACCTCTAACTTCTCAAACTTCTCCAACACCTCTAACTTCTCGTCAAGCATCTTTAAGACCTCTATCTTGTCACTCAGACCTCTTAACACCTCTTAGTACTAACCCAGTATGTCGCCACTTATAAAACAATACATCTGCTGTGTTGGTATTCTCACCGAGTCTTTCAAAAACTACTTCTTACTCTCAACAAATCTGGTTGACAACACCGCCTCAAATCTTTTGTTTGTTATTTTGTTTTCTCTGTTCACTCAGCATTCGTTGCATTATATTTTCATCGTAAAGACATATATGTCAACTTTTTCAACTTTACCTCTCTTTCCACGTCGCCTTTTCATCACTTGCATATTTTCCTTCATTATTTTGCACTCTGGCAGGATTATTATTTTTAGTGATTTATGAGACTTTAAGATGTTTTATGTGCGATCTGTGTACATTTATCTATACTTTTTGTGGGTGTTAGGTTAGGTAAGGTTTTTCAGGAAACAGAACTAGTGTTTCCTGATGAGGGGCTTAGTCATATGATGACCTGCAGCTGAAGCGTTTGGTTATATGATCAAGGCCTTCCACTGGCTTCTGTCCACCCCTTCAAAAGATAGGATTTTGAATATAATTGTTAGATTAGATTTCTTAATAATTCTTATTTTTGTATTATATCCATTGACTTAAAGAGTCCTGGTCTGAGACGGAGAGACGGTGATGATCCCAGGGACCATGATAGACACCTTCTTAAGTGAGCGCTGCCTTCCATTCTTGTTTTCCTATTCTTCTAATGCCTCTTTGTATCCTACTCAGGCTCTTTTCCTTCTCACCCTGGCAACATCACATTCCTTACCATACCCTCCTCCATTTTCCTTCTCTGTCCCATTCTCCTTTTCCTTTCCCACCATTTATTTATTATTTTTCAACAAGTCGGCCGTCTCCCACCTAGGCAGGGTGACCCAAAAAGAAAGAAAATCCCCAAAAAGAAAATACTTTTATCATAATTCAACACTTTCACCTCAATCACACATAATCACTGTTTTTGCAGAGGTGCTCAGAATACAACAGTTTAGAAGCATATACGTATAAAGATACACAACATATCCCTCCAAACTGCTAATTTCCCGAAACCCTCCTTTAGAGTGCAGGCATTGTACTTCCCATTTCCAGGACTCAAGTCCGGCTATATAAAAATAGCCGGCTTCCCTGAATCCCTTCACTAAATATTACCCTTTTCACACTCCAACAGATCGTCAGGTCCCAAATACCATTCGTCTCCATTCACTCCTATCGAACACGCTCATGCACACCTGCTGGAAGTCCAAGCCACTCGCCCACAAAACCTCCCTTGCCCCTTCCTTCCAACCTTTTCGAGGACGACCCCTACCCCGCCTTCCTTCCCCTACAGATTTAAATGCTCTCCATGTCATTCTACTTTGATCCATTCTCTCTGAATGACCAAACCACCTCAACAACCCCTCTTCATCCCTCTGACTAATACTTTTATAAACTCCACACCTTCTCCTAATTTCCACACTCCGAATTTTCTGCATAATATTTACACCACACATTGCCCTTAGACAGGGCATCTCCACTGCCTCCAACCGCCTCCTCGCTGCAGCATTTACAACCCAAGCTTCACACCCACATAAGGGTGTTGGTACTACTATATTTTCATACATTCCCTTCTTTGCCTCCATAGATAACGTTTTTTGTCTCCACATATACCTCAACGCACCACTCACCTTTTTTCCCTCATCAATTCTATGATTTACCTCATCCTTCATAAATCCATCCGCTGACACGTCAACTCCCAAGTATCTGAAACAATTCAATTCTTCCATACTCCTCCCCAATTTGATATCCAATTTTTCTTTATCTAAATCATTTGATACCCTCATCACCTTACTCTTTTCTATGTTCACTTTCAACTTCCTACCTTTACACACACTCCCAAACTCATCCACTAACCTTTGCAATTTTTCTTTAGAATCTCTCATAAGCACAGTATCATCAGCAAAAAAGCAACTGTCAATTCTCATTTTGTATTTAATTCCCAATATTTTAATCCCACCCCTCTCCAGAACACCCTAGCATTTACGTCTTTTACAACCCCATCTATAAATATATTAACCATGGTGACATTACACATCCCTGTACACACACACACACACAAATATATATATATATATATATATATATATATATATATATATATATATATATATATATATATATACACAAAACAACCACTGCGAAAGGATAGTGAAATTCCAAGCGCTTTCGTGACTTCTCACATTATCATAGTTCCTTGATAATGTGAGAAAACACGAAAACGCTTCGAATTTCACTATGGTTTCGCAGTGGTTGTTTATATATATATATATATATATATATATATATATATATATATATATATATATGTCGTGCCGAATAGGCAGAATTTGCGATTTTGGCTTAAATAGCAACGCTCATCTTGCCATATAGGACAAGTGAAAATTTGTGTATGCAATAATTTCGCCAAAATCATTCTGAACCTAACGAAAAAAATATATTTCACTGTGTTTGTTTAGTATTAAATTATTGTAAACAAATCTAAAATATATTTAGTTGGGTTAGGCTAAAATAAATTGCTCTTGTTATAATAAGGTTAGGTAAGTTTTCTAAGATTCTTTTAGTGCAAAATAAAAAATGTTTACATTAACATTAATGAAAAAAATATATCTTTAAATGTATAAGAGAAAATTTCAGAGAGGACTTAATTTTAAACGAGTTCTTGCTAATTGACCAGTTTTACATATTCGGCACGACTTATATATATATATATATATATATATATATATATATATATATATATATATATATATATATATATATATATATATATATATGTATATATGTATATGTCGTATCGAATAGGCAGAATTTGCGATCTTGGCTTAAATAGCAACGCTCATCTTGCCATATAGGACAAGTGAAAATTTGTGTATGCAATAATTTCGCCAAAATCATTCTGAACCTAACGAGAAAAATATATTTCACTGTGTTTGTTTAGTATTAAATTATTGTAAACAAATCTAAAATATATTTAGTTGGGTTACGCTAAAATAAATTGCGCTTGTTATAATCAGGCTAGGTAAGTTTTCTAAGATTCTTTTGGTGCAAAATTAAAAATTTTTACAGCAAAATTAATGAAAAAATATATCTTTAAACGTATAAGAGAAAATTTTAGAAAGGACTTAATTTCAAATGAGTTTTTGCTAATTGACCAGTTTTACATATTCGGCACGACATATATATATATATATAATATATATATATATATACATAATATATATATATATATATATATATATATATATATATATATATATATATATATATATATATATATATATATATATATATATATATATATATATATATATATATATATATATATATATATATATATATATATATATATATATACACACACACACACACACACACACACCCAAACTGCGGCTGGCCAAGTATCGAGCCCGTGTTATTTTAGCACGCCTAGTGAGAAGCAACTCAAAATTCACTACGTTCTAACTAATGAACCATACAATGAAGGACTGTAACTAATGAACCATACAATGAAGGACTGTAACTAATGAACCATACAATGAAGGACTGTAACTAATGAACCATACAATGAAGGACTGTAACTAATGGATCATACAATCCAAGATTATATGGGGCAGTAGAGTTTCGAGAATTTTGACTTGCTTATAACGAGGCGGGCTAAAATAACACGGGTTCGATCGTCGACCTGCCGCAGTTTATTAAGTGAATTACTACTACTTATTTGGTGGTTGCATTTATATATATATATATATATATATATATATATATATATATATATATATATATATATATATATATATATATATATATGCAAACCAATCGGAAACGGTCAAGGTTAAGAATGTAGAACAAACCACAGGGGTATGGAAATCTTTAGCTCAAGATCTTTCTCACTCTCCGTGCGTCATCAGGAGCAATGTAATGTTGCAAAGCAAGCAACAGATAAAAGACTTAAAAATCTTCGAGGCAAGACTTCCTCCTATCTTCCTCACAGACAATGAGGTTTACTAACAAGATAATTGTATCATCTCCCGCCAGTCTGCTCAACCTGAGCCACCATCTTCATTTTATTTCAAATCATTTAAGCTGTCAAAAGTATTCAGCACTTTCAACATATGCCGCTTCTAACAGTCAAATTTACACTTTCATCAGCAACTTGTTACTATTCTGATAAACTCTCTCATATTACTGAAATGATAAGGGTAAGATATGTAAAACTATTTGAAGCCCATTTCTCACTTTCCATAATCCATATCCATTGTGTTTTTTGCAGTAAGCGTCATCGAATTTAGACACCAGGGGAAATAGCCCCAACATTTATAAGCAGAAAAAGATGCTAGGTTATTAGACAATCAACTCTGTGAGAAGAGTGGCACCCATTCTCGCAGAGTAGAAGCCTGTATAACTAGCCACACACCACTCAACCTTCATCAACGCTTCAAACTAGCTCAGCGTGGAGGTCAACCTATTCTCGCAACAAGAATGATCAGTGTCAACCATTCTCACAACAATAGTCATCAACGTCAAACATTCTTGCAACAAGAGTGATCAACGCCAACCATTGTCACAAGAATAATCAACGTCAACCATTCTCGCAACACCGTGTGTTGTCTAATTTGCTTGTTAATGGTTAACTTCAGGTTTTCTATAGGGTTATGCTGCCTAATCTAACCCAGACTAACCTAAATTAGCCTCATCTATTTAAAATTGAAGAAATACAACCTGGAGACAAATAGAAAGTGTAGAATGGACGACGTTGATGAAAAAGTCAACCAATGACTGTTGAAAATAGAGATGAGCTGGACGTACAGGGGTGATGTGGCTGCCGTGGCAATAGTAACATTTATGAAGTATCTCTGACCGCGTAAGTCACTCGGTGCTCACAATAAAAGAAAACCGCATTCACACACACACACACACACACACACACACACACACACACACACACACACACACACACACACACACACACACGCACACGCACACGCACACGTACACGCACGCGCACACACACTAAATACAAGGATTTAATTAAGAAATAAAAGCAACGAACAAACGCTCAATAGAAATACTATCACGCCAAATTAAAATTACCAGTATCTATTAAAACGACATTAAAGTATTAATGTGAAAAGACACTGCTAAACGTTCCCCGAGGTCCCTACAGGCACCTAGCTAATTACAAAAACCGTGACCAAGGCAGAAAGACACATTCCTTTAGTAAACTGTTACAATAAACTTCACAGACAACAGCACATCAGAAAATACAAAGGGGGGGGCAGGAGCACCTACAAACAGATGACAAGGTTGTGATTGTCTCCCCCCCCCATCACTAGCCAAATTACCATAATTCCTGTCTCGTCTCTTACAAGAAGAAACGTCGCTGAGTCATTTTTCGTTTGGCAACGCCGTGTCGTATAGTGTGTTACTCTGGCCTTGCTACATTGCACCCCATGTATTCTTTAAATCAGGAGGGAAACGCTAAACACTGAGGAGCCCATGTAGCACCTGGAGATAACGTAATATTCAGGTTCGTTTCTTGCTAAGAGAGGATATGTCTAGCTCCTTGGATCAAGAGCTTCATACCTCCCTTGAGGTAGAAGAGCATTACGTGTACCTCCTACGTCGGGCAACGGTGCATAGTATCCAGTGTAGTTGTTGCCGCTCAGACCACTGCACATCCCATGTGGTTTCTACTTCTGGAACTACCACATTGTTGGACTGGATCAACTGGGTCTTCCACATCTGGAACTACAGCAGTGTATCCAACCTTTCTCATTCACTCGGCACTGCCACGGTATATCCAGTGTCTCCTACGTCTGAACAGTGTGGCAGAATATCCAGTGTTTCTCCTACGTCTGGTACTGCTACAGCGTATACAATGCGTCTCCTACGTTTGACAGTGTTGCAGGATATACAATGTTCATCCTACGTCTGGTACTACTACATTGTGTCTTCTACGTCTGACAGTGTTGCAGGATATCCAGTGTTCATCCTACGTCTGGTACTACTACAGTGTGTCTTCTACGTCTGACAGTGTTGCAGGATATCCAGTGTTCATCCTACGTCTGGTACTACTACAGTGTGTCTTCTACGTCTGACAGTGTTGCAGGATATCCAGTGTTCATCCTACGTCTGGTACTACTACAGTGTGTCTTCTACGTCTGACAGTGTTGCAGGATATCCAGTGTTCATCCTACGTCTGGTACTACTACAGTGTGTCTTCTACGTCTGACAGTGTTGCAGGATATCCAGTGTTTCTCCGATGTCTGGCATTTCTGTAGCATAACCAATGAGTCTCGTACATACCGTGCCGCTACAACATTTCTAATGTCTCTCTTATGTCTCGTAATGCTGAGGCATATCAAGGGTTTGTCCTTCGTCCGGCAACGGTACATTGTAGCGTATCTCGTGTGTCTGGCACTGATGCAACATGTGCAACATGTCACATGCATAGCATTCGCCCGGCAACGCCGCACTGCATTGACTGTAACTCTTGCGTTTGGCACTATCATATTTATTTTATTTATCGGGAAGTGCTAAGCCCGTAGAGGTCATATTGAGGCTAGGAAAATGTGAAGTATTCAAGTTCGATCCAAGGAAGGAAAGGGCGGGTCCAATACCTCGGATTAAGATCCTCTCACCGGCATCAAAGAACCTCCGTTGAGGGAGCACTATCATATAGAAGCTTGTGTGACTCCTACGTCAGGCAACACCTCTTTAACCGTACGTGGCCTCGCGTCATCTGCTGTATGAGAGTTTGTATTGTCTGCTGCTGGTGTGTTGTCCGCTGCTGGTGTGTTGTCCGCTGCTGGTGTGTTGTCCGCTGCTGGTGTGTTGTCCGCTGCTGGTGTGTTGTCAGCTGCTGGTGTGTTGTCAGCTGCTGGTGTGTTGTCCGCTGCTGGTGTGTTGATCGCTGCTGGTGTGTTGTCCGCTGCTGGTGTGTTGTCAGCTGCTGGTGTGTTGTCAGCTGCTGGTGTGTTGTCCGCTGCTGGTGTGTTGTCCGCTGCTGGTGTGTTGTCCGCTGCTGGTGTGTTGTCAGCTGCTGGTGTGTTGTCAGCTGCTGGTGTGTTGTCCGCTGCTGGTGTGTTGATCGCTGCTGGTGTGTTGTCCGCTGCTGGTGTGTTGTCCGCTGCTGGTGTGTTGTCCGCTGCTGGTGTGTTGATCGCTGCTGGTGTGTTGTCCGCTGCTGGTGTGTTGTCAGCTGCTGGTGTGTTGTCCGCTGCTGGTGTGTTGTCCGCTGCTGGTGTGTTGTCAGCTGCTGGTGTGTTGTCAGCTGCTGGTGTGTTGTCCGCTGCTGGTGTGTTGATCGCTGCTGGTGTGTTGATCGCTGCTGGTGTGTTGATCGCTGCTGGTGTGTTGTCCGCTGCTGGTGTGTTGATCGCTGCTGGTGTGTTGATCGCTGCTGGTGTGTTGATCGCTGCTGGTGTGTTGATCGCTGCTGGTGTGTTGTCCGCTGCTGGTGTGTTGATCGCTGCTGGTGTGTTGTCCGCTGCTGGTGTGTTGATCGCTGCTGGTGTGTTGATCGCTGCTGGTGTGTTGATCGCTGCTGGTGTGTTGATCGCTGCTGGTGTGTTGTCCGCTGCTGGTGTGTTGATCGCTGCTGGTGTGTTGATCGCTGCTGGTGTGTTGTCCGCTGCTGGTGTGTTGTCAGCTGCTGGTGTGTTGTCAGCTGCTGGTGTGTTGATCGCTGCTGGTGTGTTGTCCGCTGCTGGTGTGTTGTCAGCTGCTGGTGTGTTGATCGCTGCTGGTGTGTTGTCCGCTGCTGGTGTGTTGTCCGCTGCTGGTGTGTTGTCAGCTGCTGGTGTGTTGTCAGCTGCTGGTGTGTTGTCCGCTGCTGGTGTGTTGTCCGCTGCTGGTGTGTTGTCCGCTGCTGGTGTGTTGTCAGCTGCTGGTGTGTTGTCAGCTGCTGGTGTGTTGTCCGCTGCTGGTGTGTTGATCGCTGCTGGTGTGTTGTCCGCTGCTGGTGTGTTGTCCGCTGCTGGTGTGTTGTCCGCTGCTGGTGTGTTGATCGCTGCTGGTGTGTTGTCCGCTGCTGGTGTGTTGTCAGCTGCTGGTGTGTTGTCCGCTGCTGGTGTGTTGTCCGCTGCTGGTGTGTTGTCAGCTGCTGGTGTGTTGTCAGCTGCTGGTGTGTTGTCCGCTGCTGGTGTGTTGATCGCTGCTGGTGTGTTGATCGCTGCTGGTGTGTTGATCGCTGCTGGTGTGTTGATCGCTGCTGGTGTGTTGATCGCTGCTGGTGTGTTGTCCGCTGCTGGTGTGTTGATCGCTGCTGGTGTGTTGATCGCTGCTGGTGTGTTGATCGCTGCTGGTGTGTTGATCGCTGCTGGTGTGTTGTCCGCTGCTGGTGTGTTGATCGCTGCTGGTGTGTTGTCCGCTGCTGGTGTGTTGATCGCTGCTGGTGTGTTGATCGCTGCTGGTGTGTTGATCGCTGCTGGTGTGTTGATCGCTGCTGGTGTGTTGATCGCTGCTGGTGTGTTGTCCGCTGCTGGTGTGTTGATCGCTGCTGGTGTGTTGATCGCTGCTGGTGTGTTGATCGCTGCTGGTGTGTTGATCGCTGCTGGTGTGTTGTCCGCTGCTGGTGTGTTGATCGCTGCTGGTGTGTTGATCGCTGCTGGTGTGTTGATCGCTGCTGGTGTGTTGATCGCTGCTGGTGTGTTGTCCGCTGCTGGTGTGTTGATCGCTGCTGGTGTGTTGTCCGCTGCTGGTGTGTTGATCGCTGCTGGTGTGTTGATCGCTGCTGGTGTGTTGATCGCTGCTGGTGTGTTGATCGCTGCTGGTGTGTTGATCGCTGCTGGTGTGTTGTCCGCTGCTGGTGTGTTGTCCGCTGCTGGTGTGTTGATCGCTGCTGGTGTGTTGATCGCTGCTGGTGTGTTGATCGCTGCTGGTGTGTTGTCCGCTGCTGGTGTGTTGTCCGCTGCTGGTGTGTTGATCGCTGCTGGTGTGTTGATCGCTGCTGGTGTGTTGTCCGCTGCTGGTGTGTTGTCCGCTGCTGGTGTGTTGTCCGCTGCTGGTGTGTTGTCCGCTGCTGGTGTGTTGTCCGCTGCTGGTGTGTTGTCCGCTGCTGGTGTGTTGTCCGCTGCTGGTGTGTTGATCGCTGCTGGTGTGTTGATCGCTGCTGGTGTGTTGATCGCTGCTGGTGTGTTGTCCGCTGCTGGTGTGTTGTCCGCTGCTGGTGTGTTGTCCGCTGCTGGTGTGTTGTCCGCTGCTGGTGTGTTGTCCGCTGCTGGTGTGTTGTCCGCTGCTGGTGTGTTGTCCGCTGCTGGTGTGTTGTCCGCTGCTGGTGTGTTGTCCGCTGCTGGTGTGTTGTCCGCTGCTGGTGTGTTGTCCGCTGCTGGTGTGTTGATCGCTGCTGGTGTGTTGATCGCTGCTGGTGTGTTGATCGCTGCTGGTGTGTTGTCCGCTGCTGGTGTGTTGTCCGCTGCTGGTGTGTTGTCCGCTGCTGGTGTGTTGTCCGCTGCTGGTGTGTTGTCCGCTGCTGGTGTGTTGTCCGCTGCTGGTGTGTTGATCGCTGCTGGTGTGTTGTCCGCTGCTGGTGTGTTGTCCGCTGCTGGTGTGTTGTCCGCTGCTGGTGTGTTGTCCGCTGCTGGTGTGTTGTCCGCTGCTGGTGTGTTGATCGCTGCTGGTGTGTTGTCCGCTGCTGGTGTGTTGTCCGCTGCTGGTGTGTTGTCCGCTGCTGGTGTGTTGTCCGCTGCTGGTGTGTTGTCCGCTGCTGGTGTGTTGTCCGCTGCTGGTGTGTTGTCCGCTGCTGGTGTGTTGTCCGCTGCTGGTGTGTTGTCCGCTGCTGGTGTGTTGATCGCTGCTGGTGTGTTGTCCGCTGCTGGTGTGTTGTCCGCTGCTGGTGTGTTGTCCGCTGCTGGTGTGTTGTCCGCTGCTGGTGTGTTGTCCGCTGCTGGTGTGTTGTCCGCTGCTGGTGTGTTGTCCGCTGCTGGTGTGTTGTCCGCTGCTGGTGTGTTGTCCGCTGCTGGTGTGTTGTCCGCTGCTGGTGTGTTGTCCGCTGCTGGTGTGTTGATCGCTGCTGGTGTGTTGTCCGCTGCTGGTGTGTTGTCCGCTGCTGGTGTGTTGTCCGCTGCTGGTGTGTTGTCCGCTGCTGGTGTGTTGTCCGCTGCTGGTGTGTTGTCCGCTGCTGGTGTGTTGTCCGCTGCTGGTGTGTTGTCCGCTGCTGGTGTGTTGTCCGCTGCTGGTGTGTTGTCCGCTGCTGGTGTGTTGTCCGCTGCTGGTGTGTTGTCCGCTGCTGGTGTGTTGTCCGCTGCTGGTGTGTTGTCCGCTGCTGGTGTGTTGTCCGCTGCTGGTGTGTTGTCCGCTGCTGGTGTGTTGTCCGCTGCTGGTGTGTTGTCCGCTGCTGGTGTGTTGTCCGCTGCTGGTGTGTTTTACTTACAATTAACACCGTTGTTCTACCCAAGTGTTTTTCTTTCACGTCATCTTCACCAGCTGGTAGAGGCACATCATCTTCACCAGCTGGCAGGGGCATGTAATCTTCACCATCTAGCAGAATCACGCCATCTTCACCAGCCGGCAGAGGCACGTCTTCGCCAGCTGGCAGAGGCACGCCATCTTCACCAGCTGGCAGAGAACGTCATCTTCACCAGCTGGCAGAGGAACGTCATCTTCACCAGCTGGCATAGGCACGTAATCTTCACCAGCTGATAGAGGAACGTCATCTTCACCAGCTGACAGAGGCACGTCATCTTCACCAGCTGACAGAGGCACGTCATCTTCACCAGCTGATAGAGGTACGTCATCTTCACCAACTGACAGAGGCACGCTATCTTCACCAGCTGACAGGCATGTCATCTTCACCAGCTGACAGGGGCATATCATCTTTACCAGCTGAGAGAGACACGTCATCTTCACCAGCCGGCAGAGGCACGTTATCTTCAGCTGGCAAAGGCACGTCATCTTCACCAGCTGACAGGGGCATGTCATCTTCGCCAGCTGGTAGGGGCATATCATCTTCGCCAGCTAGCAGAGGCATGTCATCTTCGCCAGCTGGCAGGGGCATGTCATCTTCGCCAGCTGGCAGAGGCACGTCATCTTCGCCAGGTAGCAGAGGCATGTCATCCTCGCCAGCTGCAGGAGAATGTCATCTTCGCCAGCTGGCAGGGGCACGTAATCTTCGCCAGCTGGCAGAGGCACGTCATCTTCACTCCACATAACCTGCCTAATATCTACTATTTATCCCTGAAGTAACTCATTACACACACTAAACTTAAATGAGCTCAAGTATCCTCCTTGTGAGATTAATCTCTTATGGCTGGTAGCGCTAATTTCACTTCGTGCGTCTGACCGCTCTCTCTCTCTCTTCCTCTTCCCCTCTGGCGCCGTGGCATCGTCAGGTGCTGCACTTATCGCACCGCAGGCTGCACATAGGTATATATAGCGTGTGTGCTTGTCAGCCTGCCACTCAGAGTTATTAATCTCACGTCAGTGGACACGACAACACGTCACCTGTCCCTCCAGGTGAGCCGTGACGAGGCCCAGGTAGGGAGAGAGAAGAGAGTGCTTGAAGGTTGGGGAAAGAGAGGTGTACGCGCTCGCTCTCTCTCTTTCCCTTCCTCTCTTCCCTGCCTCTCTCTCTTTCCCTTCCTCTCTTCCCTGCCTCTCTCTCTTTCCCTTCCTCTCTTCCCTGCCTCTCTCTCTTTCCCTTCCTCTCTTCCCTGCCTCTCTCTCTTTCCCTTCCTCTCTTCCCTGCCTCTCTCCCACTCCCATACACAGAATTCTGAAACTAATAGGGTGGCCAAGGGCAGCTATTCAAGAGGCAGGAAACAGGTACTCGAGGGCACAGCTGGAAATTCAATGAATCATAGGGATGTCAGAAAATATATAAGTATTTACTCACTGCTGTCTTTTCCTCGTTCCTCATTTCTACCTTGGTTATCATGCTACAACCAGGTGTGCAGGCCACAAGACTACACCTGTATTCATAATAGCAAATAATGCCGGAGAATGGGAAAGTGAACGAAGAACTAGAAGCAGATATGCACAAGTAAGAAGAGAAGTAAAATAACAATCTGAGAATAACACGGCAGTCAAAACCAGATCTTAGCCGAAGTTGCTATACAGCCTATCAGAAAAAGGACAGCTGAAAGTTGAAGGAAGGAGGGGAGGTCACTAAGAATGACCAAGAAGTCTGTGAGTACCTGACAGCGCTGTATAGCCCTTGTGGCTTAGCGCTTCTTTTTGATTATAATAATAATATGTGAGGACCTGAATAGAAGATTTAGGGAAATATTCTCGGTGTAATAAAAAATATTCCTAGGACGTCAGAATGGAAGAATATATCAACAAGTGCTAAACACAATACACAAATTGAAGGAGAGGTGAAGAAACTACTGGCGAGCTAGATACCTCGAAGGCAATAGGATCAGATACTATTTCTCTGTGGATTCTGAGTAATGAAACAAAAGAACTTAGCCACTAGCAGTGATCCTTAACAAGTCAGCTGAAACAGGGCAGCTATCGGAGGTCTGGAAAAGATGAAATGTAGTTTCTATAATATTTAAAAAAAAAAGGGACAGAAAAATGGAATTCAACCCTAAGGCAGTGTCACTGATATGCATATTACGTAACGTTATGGAGATGATGATCAGGATAATGTGGAGCACCAGGAAAGGAGTGGAATCACAAGCAACAGCCAGCATGGTTTTTAGGGATTGAAAAGCCCCTCTCATAAATCTGATAAAGTTCTGTAATAGGTAACAAAAGTTAGGCAGGAGAGAGGGACGGTGGACTCTATATTTTTGGACTGTAAGAAGGCGTTCGATAGAGTTCTTCATGAGAGACTGCGGCAAAAGCTCGAGAATCAGGCAGGAATAACAGAAAGCATTACATTGGGTCCATTAATACTTATCCAAAAAGAAGCACCGAGCTGTCCAGGTATCAGAATGGGCGAATGTGACGAGTGGGGTTCCACAAGGGTCGGTGCTTGGACCAGTACCTTTCCTTGAGTTCGTAAACCAGGTGTCCCTGTTAACAGATGACGTGAAACTAATGAAGAGAATACACAGGATCAGAAACGGAAAGACTGCAAATGGATTTAGACAAACTGCTGTATTAGTCTAACAAGTGTCTATTAGAACTGAACTCCAGCAAGTATTGAAAATGAAGGAAGTCCAAAGACACTCGGAAACAGAGTACACGCTCGGAGAATAAAGGTTGCAAATCTCCCTAAATGAGAAGGGCCTCGGGGTGGGCATAGTTCCGAGGATTTCACCTGAGACACACATGAACCTAATAATTGCCTCAGGACTTAGAAAATACTTCCTTAGCCCTAGGCTGGTCAGGAAGAGGAACGACCTGTAGTACTGATATTACGGAAATTTTAAAAATTCGATAATTTTCCTAATAAAAGGTCAATTACACCATTTTCACTGACTGCTAATGTATTTATTTTGATACAAGTCACACTACACATACACGTACACGTTTATTTATACACACTCATCTGAGTTTTCTTTGATTTTATCTTGATAGTTCTTGTTTCTTATAACTTTTCCTTCTATATGAGGCCTGGTCACAGACCGGGCCGCGGGGGCGTTGACCCCCGGAACTCTCTCCAGGTATCTCCAGGTAAGTACAGATCAACTATTTTACATTTATTAATATTGGTCTGACCACTCCTAGCATCTATAAGTGCTTTAATACGTGTGTGCATCACGCCAACAATCAAAGTTTTGTATAATTCCTTCCTGTTCTGGTTTGATGCATAAAGGTTGTTTTCTGTTTCATAATGACTGATAATTCCATTAGTGTGGCACTAAAAGTGCCTCTTGTTTTTTTTTTTTGCAGTTTGATGGTTAGAAAGTTAGTAGACATGAGTAAAAAAATAGAGATTTGTGTTCTGGCAATGTGGGACAGTTAAGCTTGTCATTGAGTGATAGCACACTGCAACTTGGGCTTCAGCTCAGAAAAATAAAGAAGAAATTGAATTGCGATCAAGATTTCAAACCAAAAAGGGTGGGAAGATGTGGTAGAAAACGGAAAACAATACCGAGATTAGAAAGAAAAATATGACGAATTGCTCTTAACAACAGAAGAGTATCTTGCAGGCAGATTTCCTTCGACCCAGCAGTAGCAGGTGTTAGTCTTGCCCGAAGGACAGTTAATGAGTGGCTTTTGGAGAGTGGATTGAAAGCATATCATCCCAAAAAGAAGCCGCGACTTACTAAACCCATGATACTGAAACGTTTAACCTAGCCTAAGAATGACATTGAGTGGACTTCTGAAGAAAGGGAGTAGGTAAGAATTACATTTAGCTATTCAGTTCATTTGTTGTTCATAAAAGAACATTAATTATTTGTAAAATGACAATTCTATTAAAAAAAAAATTAAGATTACCATTCAACTTCTCTGGTCGTTTCACCAATTCTATTGTTTTTTCTATTGTTGCAGGTGTTGTCCTGTGATGAATCAATCATTGGAGTGCTGGACGACCTTGTGCTGACCTTAAGGAGGTCAAGTGAGAAATTTATGCCTGTACGTCTGAAGACGACAAATTTCCTCAGAAAATGATGGTGTGGGGAGCCATTTCCGTTCATGGAACAAATCGACTGCACATTGAAGGTACCATGAACCAAGTTAAATATATAGAAGTACTACAACACCAATTACTGCCTTAGATAAGTAACTGGTATGGTGGTGAACGTTGGATATTCCAACAACACACAGCTCCATGTTACACAGAAAATTCAGTAAAGACGTGCTGAGCACAAAATGACGCTGAGCTGCTCCCATTGGCTGGAAATTTCCCCGACATGACCCCTATTGAGAGTTTATGGTCTGTGTTGAAGGATGAGATACACGAAGTTCCCATTACGACCAAAGTGCAACTCATAGAACGCCTTATTAAGGTTTGGTTTTATTTTCCCAGAATAAAGGAATTAATACGATGCTTACACATGTAACAACACTTAGGGATGCTAGAGGTGGTTATGCCAAATATTTGTCATTGTAAAATAGTTGACCTGGACTGGTGTATAAAAATTAATCCATTAGCAGTTTAATTGACCTTTCAGTAGAAAAATATCGAATTTTCAAAACATCCATAATAATTATGCCAGTACCGTAGATAGCGAAATGGCGGAGGTAGGATCCATACACAGCTTTAAGAACAGGTAAAGTGAGAAAGAGAACCTAATAGTGGGCAGAGGAGAGGCGGGGCCAAGAACCGAGACTCAACCCTTTCCATCACAAATATGCGAGGACACACACACACACACACACACACACACACACACGTACGTGTGTACTCATCGACGTACGTACGTACGCATGCATCACACACACACACACACACACACACACACACACACTTCTCCTCCCCCTCCCCCTCCCTCCCTCATTCTCTCTCTCTCTCTCTCTCTCTCTCTCTCTCTCTTCCCTCCTTCTCTCTTCCCCTCCCAGTGGTTACATGGTGCAAAAGAACTGTTATGAGTAGAGGGAAGAAAGGGAGAGAGAAAATAAAAGAAATTCAGAGCGACACTAACACAGCACAAGGCAGATCCACTAACTTGGAAATACACCTCTGGAAATGCACATGAAATTTTCGTGTCTTAACCCACTGGACACGTAGCTACAGGGAGGTGTTACGTCCCGATCCTTTGGACATGCACAGGCAACTTCCATGTCCGGGAAGGAAGGGGAGAGAAGGTTGCTATTGCATGTCTCAACCAGATAGACCTGGAAAGGAAGGTGCCATGTCCCAATCCTCAGGACACGTATAAGGGTTTGCCATCATTAGACATGCTCAGAGATTGCCAATACTCTGAATACGTACAAAGGATTTCCAACTCTGGACACGTACAGAGGATTGCCAACTCTCTGGACACGTACAAAGGGTTGCCAACCCTCTGAACACGTACAAAGGATTGCCAACCCTTTGCACACGTACAAAGGATTGCCAACCCTATGGAACTCTCTGGACAGGCACAAAGGGCTGTCAACCTTCATCTTTTGACTTGCGCAGGGACATGCCATATACGTAACGCTTTGGACACGCACAAGGAGGAGCCAACCCAGCAGGTATTTACAGGAGGTGCCTTATGCTGACCACATGGACACGTAATAAGTACCATGTCCAAACCATCAATGAAGGAAAATTTACATATTAATTCTTGGGTTAGTAGGGCTCCCACAGCCTGACATGGGAGTGCTGGACACTGGCCGAAGATGGACATACCTGTAGATTAGGTTGCTAGACTGATCGACCAGGCTGTTAGTGGCAGCCCGGCGTAGACTAGCGTATATGTCACAGATTGGCTGCAAATGAAGCAAACTGAGGAGCTTATTAAGATCCCTCTTGAGAGCCAAGAGCATGTTGGTAATCTCCCTTATGCAAGAAGGGAGGGTGGTGAAGATCCTGGGTTCCCTTACACTTGTTGAGGCATCGTGGAGTGTAACCCCTGCACGCCTAGTGGGTACTTTGAACCGTCTAGCAAGACTCTTCCTCTAATAGTGAGTTATGTTGGTGTTCAGGTTTGCGAGCAGTCCCTCCAGAATTTTCCAGGTGTAGATTATGATGTATCTTTGTCTTG
This sequence comes from Cherax quadricarinatus, assembly GCF_038502225.1. Classification (NCBI taxonomy): domain Eukaryota; kingdom Metazoa; phylum Arthropoda; class Malacostraca; order Decapoda; family Parastacidae; genus Cherax; species Cherax quadricarinatus. The sequence continues at coordinate 31,818,181 of NC_091302.1, read as the reverse complement.
TACGTTCAGGAGGGGAGTTTCTTACCTTCCAGGAGTCTCGTACGTTCTAATTGAGTCTCGTACGTTTCAGGAGGAAAGTCTCGTACGTTCTAGAAGAGTTTCGTACATTCCAGGAGAAGAGTTTCTTACGTTCCAGGAGAGTGTCGTACGTTCCAGGAGGAAAATCTCATACATTCTAGGAGAGTTTCGTACCTTCCAGGAGAATCTCGTACACTCCAGGAGGAGAATCTTTTACGTTCCAGGAAGAAAATCTCGTACATGTCTGGAGAATCTCGTACTTTCCACGAGGAGAATCTCGTACGTTTCAGGAGGAGAATCATGTACGTTCCACAAGGAGAATCTCGTACGTTCCAGGAGGAGAATCTCGTAGGTTTCAGGAGGAGAATCTCGTACGTTCCAGGAGAAGAATTTCGTAGGTTTCAGGAGGAGACTCTCGTATGTTCCATAAGGAGAATCTCGTATGTTCCAGGAGAGTCTTGTACGTTCAAGGAGAAGAATCTCGTACGCTCTAGGAAGAGAATCTCGTGCGTTCTAGGAGGAGAATCTCGTACGTTTCAGGAGAATCTTGTTCGTTCCAGGAGGAGAATCTCGTACGTTTCAGGAGAATCACGTACGTTCTAGGAGGAGAATCACGTACGTTCCAAGAGGAGAATCTCGTACGTTTCAGGAGGAGAATCTTGTACGTTCCAGGAGAGTCTCGTACTTTCCAGGAGAATCTCGTACGTTTCAGGAGGAGAATCTCGGACGTTCCAGGAGGAGAATCTCGTACATTTTAGGAGGAGAATCTCGTACGTTCCGGGAGGAGAATCTCGTACGTTCCAGGAGAATCTCGTATGTTCCAGGAGAATCTCGTACGTTCCAGGAGGAGAATCTTGTACGTTTCAGGGGGAGAATCTCGTACGTTCCAGGAGAAGAATCTCTTAAGTTCCAGGAGAAGAATCTCGTAGTTCCAGGTGGAGAATTTCGTAGTTCCAGGTGGAGAATTTCGTACATTCCAGGAGAATCTCGTATGTTCCATGAGAGTTTCATATGTTCCAGGAAAATCTCGTACGTTCCAGGAGGAGAATGTCGTACGTTTCAGGAGAATCCTGTACGTTCCAGAAGAATCTCGTATGTTCCAGAAGGAAATCTCGTACGTTTCAGAAGTCTCGTACTTTCCAGGATGAGAATCTCGTACGTTCCAGGAGAGACTCGTCCGTTCCAGGAGGAGAATCTCGTATATTTCAGAAGAGTCTCGTACATTTCAAGAGGAGAATCTTGAAGGTTCCAGAAGAGTCTCGTACGTTCCAGGAGAATCTCGTACGTTCCAGGAGAAGAATCTCGTCTGCTCCAGGAGAAGAATCTCGTATGTTCCAGGAGAGTCTCGTACGTTTCAGGAGAATCTCGCACGTTCCAGGAGAGACTAGTCCGTCCCAGGAGGATCTCGTATATTTCAGCAGTATAGTACGTTCTAGGAGAATCTTGTACGTTCCAGGAGAATCTCCTACGTTCTAGGAGGAGAGCTTAGAGTTGAAGGGACTTCAGACGTCCCCAGTTATTTAGGAGATTTACTGATATGTAAAACTGTGCAGTAAATCCTCGGAAAAGCGCTAAAACCGTCCATGGACTCGGAGGTGGCAAACGCATTTGAATCAAGACCCCTCCTTGAATCAAGACCCCTCCTTGAATCAAGACACCTCCTTGAATCAAGATCCCTCCTTGAATCAAGACCCCTCCTTGAATCAAGACTCCTTCTTGAATCAAGACCCCTCCTTGAATCAAGACCCCTTCTTGAATCAAGGCCCCTCGAATCAAGACCTCTCCTTGAATCAAGACCTCTCCTTGAATCAAGACCTCTACTTGAATCAAAACCTTTCCTTGAATCAAGACCCCTCCTTGAATCAAGATCCCTCATTTAATCAAGACCTCTCCTTGAATCAAAACCCTTTAATCAAGATCCCTCCTTGAATCAAGATCCCTCCTTGAATCAAGACCCCTTCTTGAATCAAGACCCCTCCTTGAATCAAGATCCCTCCTTGAATCAAGACCCCTCCATGAATCAAGATCCTTCCTTGAATCAAGATCCCTTCTTGAATTAAGACCCCTCCTTGAATCAAGATCTCTCCTTGAATCAAGACTCCTCCTTGAATCAAGATCCCTCCTTGAATCAAGACCTCTCCTTGAATCAAAACCCTTTAATCAAGATCCCTCCTTGAATCAAGACCACTTCTTGAATCAAGACCTCTCCTTGAATCAAGATCCCTCCTTGAATCAAGACCCCTCCTTGAATCAAGATCCCTCCTTGAATCAAGACCCCTCCTTGAATCAAGACCTCTCCTTGAATCAAGACCCCCCTTGAATCAAGACCCCTCCTTGAACCAAGACCTCTCCTTGAATCAAGACCCCTCCTTGAATCAAGACCTCTCCTTGAATCAAGACCTCTCCTTGAATCAAGACCCCTCCTGACGTGATACCGGCGAGATTAGTCTGAAAAGACATGGGCGGACTTGTCTTTGGAAGGAGAGATGGGCGTATAAGCCTGGTGATGGACCGGGTCGCGGGGGCGTTGACCCCCGGAACATCCTAAAGGTAGAATCCACGAAGACTCTGGGGAAGACTCTGGGGAAGATTGAGAGTCTTTATACCTGGAATATTTGGATATGGGTATTACAACAGGGTCTGACACGTACTGATCTTTAAATACCTACCACTCATCTCTTCCCTATCTCTCATCTCTCTCATCTTTACCCTCCTTTCCCTCTCTCTCTTCTCTTTCCTCTTTCTTCTCTTTCATCCCATCCCTCTCTCCATCCTCTCACGTCTTCCCTTCTATCCCTCGTTTTGCCCTCTCAACTATCCCTCTATTCTCATTCTTCGTTTTTATTTATATTTCCTTCCTCTTCCATTCTTCTCTCATTATCTCATTGTCACTACCTCTCCTTCACTACTTACTAGTTCCTTCCTTACCTCGTAGGCTCCTCCTCCTCTTTTTCTCCTTCTCCTCCTACTCTTTCTCTTCCTCCTCCTCCTCCTCCTCCTCTTCCTCTTGTTCCTTGACCTCCTCTTTCTCTTCCTCCTCCTCTTTCTCCTCCTCCTCTTTCTACTCCTTCTCCTCCTCCTCTCTCTCTTCTTCCTAATCTTTTTTCTCCTCCTCTTCTTTCTCCTCCTCTTCTTTCTCCTCCTCCTCTTCTTTCTCATCCTCTTTCCCCTCCTCCTCCTCCTCCTCCTCTTCCTACTCCTCCTCTTCCTCCTGTTTCTCCTCCTCCTCCTCCTCCTGCTCCTCCTCCTGCAGATTGATGATAGTTAAATTACCACCTCCCTCCCTCTTGGCAGTTAATATGTTAAATTAACAAGCCAGAAGATAATATAGTATTGTCTGCAGCTGCCGGGGCGGGGGAGGGGAGGGCAGGGGGGAGGGGAGGGGGGAGGGGTGATGGGAGGGGGAAGAGGAGGGAAGCAGGGAGAGGGGAAAAGGAAGGGTGGATGAAACAGATGGGAGAGTGGGAGGACGAGGGAGGAATGGTGGAGGGAGTGAGGGATGGATGGTGAAAGGGAAAGAATGGAAGTGAGAAATGGAGTGAGAAGGGATGGAAGGTAGAGAGGGAGGAGGGATGGTGGGTGAGGTGGATGGAAGGGATCGAGAGAGGGAAAGAAGGGTTGGGGAGAGGGATGGACGGTGAGAGGGAGAGGCGAAGTAAATAAGGAGGGGAGGGTGAGAAGGAAGGGTAGTGAGAAGAGAGAAAAGTAATAAGGAGGGGAGGATGAGAGGGAAGGTGAGAGGGGGAGGAGTTATGAGGGGAAGGTGAGAGGGAGAGGAAGAGTAAGAAGGAGAGTAACGAGGGGAGGGAGAGAGGAAGGCACTAACGATGACTAACTAGGACACGAAGGATATAATAACACAAACTTCTCTACGTTTTCACCTTTGTTCCACGTCCTTCGCCCTCTCCTCCCCCTTCCTCTATTCCTTTCCTGTTTCTCTATTCGTGTCTTGGTCTCTCTCTTCATCTATACCTCTTTGTTTCTCCATCTCTTTATCTGCTTTACTCCTCCCCTCTCCATCTTTCTCCGCGGTTCTTCGTCTCTCCCCTTCCGCACACGAACAAAGACGCGAAGCACTTAACCTGCACTCCCTCGGGAGACAGACACTAAGAGATCTCATTCGAACATTTTAGAACTAAATAAATTTAACTCAAACGCGATGAAATGTATGAAGTACAAAGCGATTTAATTACGAGAAACAATACGAAACTCCTGGGCAAAAGTTGCAACACAAATGTTGGTTAGTTTTTTCTTGCATTTACAGAACGTCAGCAGTCTGCCCCTCTACCTTGTAAGTGAAAAACAAGAGAAGGCTGGAAAAGAACGCTATAGTAGACGAGACGTAAAGAACTGTGGAATGGAAAACCATCATGGTTGATCTGAGGAAGAGGGAAGATCAAATTCAGTGGATCAAATGCCCTTCACTAGCATCAAGTGCCCATCACTAGCATCCAGAGCTCTTCACTAGCATCCAGAGCTCTTCACTAGCAGCCAGAGCTCTTCATTAGCAGCCAGAGCCCTTCACTAGCATCCAGAGCCCTTCATTAGCATCCAGAACCCTTCACTAGCATCCAGAGCCCTTCACTAGCATCCAGAGCTCTTCACTAGCAGCCAGAGCTCTTCACTAGCAGCCAGAGCCCTTCACTAGCATCCCGAGCCCTTCACTAGCATCCAGAGCCCTTCATTAGCATCCAGAACCCTTCACTAGCATCCAGAGCTCTTCACTAGCATCCAGAGCTCTTCACTAGCATCCAGAGCCCTTCACTAGCATCCAGAGCTCTTCACTAGCATCCAGAGCTCTTCACTAGCAGCCAGAGCTCTTCATTAGCAGCCAGAGCCCTTCACTAGCATCCAGAGCCCTTCATTAGCATCCAGAACCCTTCACTAGCATCCAGAGCTCTTCACTAGCATCCAGAGCTCTTCACTAGCATCCAGAGCCCTTCACTAGCATCCAGAGCTCTTCACTAGCATCCAGAGCCCTTCACTAGCATCCAGAGCCCTTCACTAGCATCCAGAGCCCTTCGCTAGCATCCAGTGCCCTTCACTAGCATCCAGAGCCTTCACTAGAATCCAGAGCCTTCACTAGCATCCAGAGCACTTCACTAGCATCCAGAGCCCTTCACTAGCATCCAATGCCCTTCACTAACATCCAGAGCCTTCACTAGCATCCAGAGTCTTCACTAGCATCCAGAGCCCTTCACTAGCATCCAGAGCCCTTCACTAGCATCCAGAGCCCTTCACTAGCATCCAGAGCCCTTCACTAGCATCCAGAGCCCTTCGCTAGCATCCAGAGCCCTTCATTAGCATCCAGAGCCTTCACTAGCATCCAGAGCCCTTCACTAGCATCCAGAGCCCTTCACTAGCATCCAGAGCCCTTCACTAGCATCCAGAGCCCTTCACTAGCATCCAGAGCTCTTCACTAGCATCCAGAGCCTTCACTAGCATCTAGAGCTCTTCACTAGCATCCAGTGCCCTTCACTAGCAACCAGAGCCCTTCACTAGCATCCAGAACCCTTCACTAGCATCCAGAGCCCTTCACTAGCATCCAGAGCCATTCACTAGCATCCAGAGCCATTCACTAGCATCCAGAGCACTTCACTAGCATCCAGAGCTCTTCACTAGCATCCAGAGCCTTCACTAGCACCCAGAGCCTTCACTAGCACCCAGAGCCTTCACTAGCACCCAGAGCCTTCACTAGCACCCAGAGCCTTCACTAGCACCCAGAGCCCTTCACTAGCATCCAGAGCCCTTCACCAGCATCCAGAGCCCTTCACCAGCATCCAGAGCCCTTCACAAGCATCCAGAGCTCTTCACTAGCATCTAGAGCTCTTCACTAGCATCCAGAGCCCTTCACTAGCATCCAGATCCCGTCACTAGCATCCAGAGCCCTTCACTAGCATCCAGAGCCTTCACTAGCATCCAGAACCCTTCAATAACTTCCACAGCCTTCACTAGCATCCAGAGCCTTCACTAGCACCCACAGCCTTCACTAGCACCCAGAGCTCTTCACTAGCATCCAGAGCCCTTCAATAACATACAGAGCCTTCACTAGCATCCAGAGCCTTCACTAACATTAAGAGCCTTCACTAGCACCCAGAGCCCTTCACTAGCATCCAGAGCCCTTCACTAGCATCCAGAGCCCTTCACTAGCATCCAGAGCCCTTCACTAGCATCCAGAGCCCTTCACTAGCATCCAGAGCCATTCACTAGCATCCAGAGCTCGTCACTAGCATTCAGAGCCCTTCACTAGCATTCAGAGCCCTTCACTAGCATCCAGAGCCCTTCAATAACATCCACAGCCTTCACTAGCATCCAGAGCCCTTCACTAGCATCCAGAGCCCTTCACTAGCATCCAGAGCCCTTCACTAGCATCCAGAGGCCTTCACTAGCATCCAGAGCCCTTCAATAGCATCCAGTGCCCTTCACTAGCATCAGGGCCCTTCACTAGCATCCAGAGCCCTTCACTAGCATCCAGAGCCCGTCACCAGCATCCAGAGCCCTTCACTAGCATCCAGAGCCCTTCACTAGCATCCAGAGCCCTTCACTAGCATCCAGAGCCCTTCACTAGCATCCAGAGCCCTTCACTAGCATCCAGAGCCCTTCACTAGCATCCAGAGCCCTTCACTAGCATCCAGAGCCCTTCATTAGCATCCAGTGCCCTTCACTAGCATCCAGAGCCCTTCACCAGCAACCAGAGCCCTTAACTAGCATGCAGAGCCCTTCACTAGCATCCAGAGCTCTTCACTAGCATCCAGAGCCCTTCACTAGCATCCAGAGCCCTTCACCAGCATCCAGAGCCCTTCACTAGCATCCAGAGCCCTTCACTAGCATTCAGAGCCCTTCACTAGCATCCAGAGCCCTTCACTAGCATCCAGAGCCCTTCACTAGCATCCAGAGCCCTTCACTAGCATCCAGACCCCTTCACTAGCATCCAGTGCCCTTCACTAGCATCCAGTGCCCGTCATTAGCATCCAGAGCCATTCACCAGCAACCAGAGCCCTTAACTAGCATGCAGAGCCCTTCACTAGCATCCAGAGCCCTTCACTAGCATCCAGAGCCCTTCACTAGCATCCTGAGCCCTTCAATAACATCGAAGAGCACAAGTGAGAACCTTAACTAATCTACTTCCAGTAATCCTGTTAAATATCACAAGACTTCTTTTTACATACTTTGACGATGTCATCAGTTTGTTACTGAAGGTGGCAGTGTAGCTCAGCGGGGTGGAGGGTGGGGAGAGAACCTTTTGATATACTACTGTGACCTCAACTGTGTAGACAGAAGTACTGCAACTAGACAGCAGCTAGACTTTAATATTACCTGCTACATTCACCTTCGTATTCTCATTCTCTCTCTGTCTCTCTCTCTCTCTCTACATCCCACGCTCTTTCTTCCACTCTTATTACACACACTTCTAGAGTAATTAGAATCATATATCTTGTAAATATTACAAAAGTTAAGAGCTCTTATCCCATCTCAGCTCATCTGAAACCCAGGTCCTGGGAATATAATATTATTATAAAAATACATAACTGGGTAAAACTGAAGCTGCTGTGGGAGAGCTTTTATCCACGTGCTGTGTGAGTGTTATCCACGTGCTGTGAGTGTTATCCACGTGCTGTGAGTGTTATCCACGTGCTGTGAGTGTTATCCACGTGCTGTGAGTGTTATCCACGTGCTGTGAGTGTTATCCACGTGCTATGTTATCCACGTGCTGTGAGTGTTATCCACGTGCTGTGAGTGTTATCCACGTGCTGCGAGTGTTATCCACGTGCGCTGAGTGTTGTTATCCACGTGCTGTGAGTGTTATACACGTGCTGTGAGTGTTATACTCTTGCTGTGAGTGTTATCCACGTGCTGTGAGTGTTGTTATCCACGTGCTGTGAGTGTTATACACGTGCTGTGAGTGTTATACACGTGCTGTGAGTGTTATCCACGTGCTGTGAGTGTTATACACGTGCTGTGAGTGTTATACACGTGCTGTGAGTGTTATACACGTGCTGTGAGTCTTATACACGTGCTGTGAGTGTTATCCACGTGCTGTGAGTGTTATCCACGTGCTGTGAGTGTTATCCACGTGCTGTGAGTGTTATCCACGTGCTGTGAGTGTTATCCACGTGCTGCGAGTGTTGTTATCCACGTGCTGTGAGTGTTATCCACGTGCTGTGAGTGTTGTTATCCACGTGCTGTGAGTGTTGTTATCCACGTGCTGTGAGTGTTATACACGTGCTGTGAGTGTTATCCACGTGCTGTGAGTGTTATCCACGTGCTGTGAGTGTTATCCACGTGCTGTGAGTGTTATCCACGTGCTGTGAGTGTTATACACGTGCTGTGAGTGTTATCCACGTGCTGTGAGTGTTATCCACGTGCTGTGAGTGTTATCCACGTGCTGTGAGTGTTATCCACGTGCTGTGAGTGTTATCCACGTGCTGTGTTATCCACGTGCTGCGAGTGTTATACACGTGCTGTGAGTGTTATCCACATGCTGTGAGTGTTATCCACGTGCTGTGAGTGTTGTTATCCACGTGCTGTGAGTGTTATCCACGTGCTGTGAGTGTTATCCACGTGCTGTGAGTGTTACCCACGTGCTGTGAGTGTTATCCACGTGCTGCGAGTGTTGTTATCCACGTGCTGTGAGTGTTGTTATCCACGTGATGTGAGTGTTGTTATCCACGTGCTGCGAGTGTTGTTATCCACGTGCTGCGAGTGTTGTTATCCACGTGCTGCGAGTGTTATCCACGTGCTGTGAGTGTTGTTATCCACGTGCTGTGAGTGTTGTTATCCACGTGCTGTGAGTGTTGTTATCCACGTGCTGTGAGTGTTGTTATCCACGTGCTGTGAGTGTTGTTATCCACGTGCTGTGAGTGTTGTTATCCACGTGCTGTGAGTGTTGTTATCCACGTGCTGTGAGTGTTCTTATCCACGTGCTGTGAGTGTTGTTATCCACGTGCTGTGAGTGTTATCCACATGCTGTGAGTGTTATCCACGTGCTGTGAGTGTTATCCACGTGCTGTGAGTGTTATCCACGTGCTGCGAGTGTTGTTATCCACGTGCTGTGAGTGTTGTTATCCACGTGCTGTGAGTGTTGTTATCCACGTGCTGCGAGTGTTGTTATCCACGTGCTGCGAGTGTTGTTATCCACGTGCTGCGAGTGTTATCCACGTGCTGTGAGTGTTCTTATCCACGTGCTATGAGTGTTGTTATCCACGTGCTGTGAGTGTTCTTATCCACGTGCTGTGAGTGTTCTTATCCACGTGCTGTGAGTGTTGTTATCCACGTGCTGTGAGTGTTGTTATCCACGTGCTGTGAGTGTTGTTATCCACGTGCTGTGAGTGTTGTTATCCACGTGCTGTGAGTGTTGTTATCCACGTGCTGTGAGTGTTGTTATCCACGTGCTGTGAGTGTTATCCACGTGCTGTGAGTGTTATCCACGTGCTGTGAGTGTTGTTATCTACGTGCTGTGAGTGTTGTTATCCACATGCTGTGAGTGTTGTCATCCACGTGCTGTGAGTGTTATCCACGTGCTGTGAGTGTTCTTATCCACGTGCTGTGAGTGTTCTTATCCACGTGCTGTGAGTGTTGTTATCCACGTGCTGTGAGTGTTCTTATCCACGTGCTGTGAGTGTTATCCACGTGCTGTGAGTGTTATCCACGTGCTGTGAGTGTTCTTATCCACGTGCTGTGAGTGTTGTTATCCACGTGCTGTGAGTGTTCTTATCCACGTGCTGTGAGTGTTATCCACGTGCTGTGAGTGTTGTTATCCACGTGTTGTGAGTGTTATCCACGTGCTGTGAGTGTTATCCACGTTCTGTGAGTGTTGTTATCCACGTGCTGTGTTATCCACGTGCTGTGAGTGTTATCCATGTGCTGTGATTTTTGTTATCCACGTGCTGTGTTATCCACGTGGTGAGTGTCCTTATCCACGTGCTGTGAGTGTTCTTATCCACGAGCTGTGAGTGTTCTTATCCACGTACTGTGAGTGTTCTTATCCACGTGCTGTGAGTGTTCTTATCCACGTGCTGTGTGTGTTGGTACCCACGTGCTGTGAGTGTTATCCACGTGCTGTGAGTGTTATCCACGTGCTGTGAGTGTTGTTTTCTACGTGCTGTGAGTTTTGTTATCCACGTGCTGTGAGTGTTATCCACGTGCTGTGTTATCCACGTGCTGTGAGTGTTATCCATGTGCTGTGATTTTTGTTATCCACGTGCTGTGTTATCCACGTGGTGAGTGTCCTTATCCACGTGCTGTGAGTGTTCTTATCCACGTGCTGTGAGTGTTTTTATCCACGTGCTGTGAGTGTTCTTATCCACGTGCTGTGAGTGTTCTTATCCACGTGCTGTGAGTGTTGTTATCCACGTGCTGTGAGTGTTGTTATCCACGTGCTGTGAGTGTTGTTATCCACGTGCTGTGAGTGTTATACACGTGCTGTGAGTGTTATCCACGTGCTGTGAGTGTTATCCACGTGCTGTGAGTGTTATACACGTGCTGTGAGTGTTATACACGTGCTGTGAGTGTTATACACGTGCTGTGAGTGTTATCCACGTGCTGTGTTATCCACGTGCTGTGAGTGTTGTTATCCACGTGCTGTGAGTGTTATACACGTGCTGTGAGTGTTATCCACGTGCTGTGAGTGTTGTTATCCACGTGCTGTGAGTGTTATCCACGTGCTGTGAGTGTTATCCACGTGCTGTGAGTGTTACCCACGTGCTGTGAGTGTTATCCACGTGCTGCGAGTGTTGTTATCCACGTGCTGCGAGTGTTGTTATCCACGTGATGTGAGTGTTGTTATCCACGTGCTGCGAGTGTTGTTATCCACGTGCTGCGAGTGTTGTTATCCACGTGCTGCGAGTGTTATCCACGTGCTGTGAGTGTTGTTATCCACGTGCTGTGAGTGTTATCCACGTGCTGTGAGCGTTGTTATCCACGTGCTGTGAGTGTTATCCACGTGCTGTGAGTGTTGTTATCCACGTGCTGTGAGTGTTCTTATCCACGTGCTGTGAGTGTTCTTATCCACGTGCTGTGAGTGTTGTTATCCACGTGCTGTGAGTGTTATCCACGTGCTGTGAGTGTTATCCACGTGCTGTGAGTGTTATCCACGTGCTGTGAGTGTTATCCACGTGCTGCGAGTGTTGTTATCCACGTGCTGTGAGTGTTGTTATCCACGTGCTGTGAGTGTTGTTATCCACGTGCTGTGAGTGTTGTTATCCACGTGCTGTGAGTGTTGTTATCCACGTGCTGTGAGTGTTATCCACGTGCTGTGAGTGTTGTTATCCACGTGCTGTGAGTGTTGTTATCCACGTGCTGTGAGTGTTGTTATCCACGTGCTGTGAGTGTTGTTATCCACGTGCTGTGAGTGTTGTTATCCACGTGCTGTGAGTGTTGTTATCCACGTGCTGTGAGTGTTGTTATCCACGTGCTGTGAGTGTTGTTATCCACGTGCTGTGAGTGTTGTTATCCACGTGCTGTGAGTGTTGTTATCCACGTGCTGTGAGTGTTATCCACGTGCTGTGAGTGTTATCCTCGTGCTGTGAGTGTTGTTATCCTCGTGCTGTGAGTGTTGTTATCCACATGCTGTGAGTGCTGTTTTCCACGTGCTGTGAGTGTTATCCACGTGCTGTGAGTGTTCTTATCCACGTGCTGTGAGTGTTCTTATCCACGTGCTGTGAGTGTTCTTATCCACGTGCTGTGGGTGTTGTTATCCACGTGCTGTGAGTGTTCTTATCCACGTGCAGTGAGTGTTATCCACGTGCCGTGAGTGTTATCCACGTGCTGTGAGTGTCCTTATCCACGTGCTGTGGGTGTTGTTATCCACGTGCTGTGAGTGTTCTTATCCACGTGCTATGAGTGTTATCCACGTGCTGTGAGTGTTCTTATCCACGTGCTGTGAGTGTTATCCACGTGCTGTGAGTGTTGTTATCCATGTGCTGTGAGTGTTGTTATCCACGTGCTATGAGTGTTATCCACGTGCTGTGAGTGTTATCCACGTGCTGCGAGTGTTATCCACGTGCTGTGAGTGTTTATCCACGTGCTGTGAGTGTTCTTATCAACGTGCTGTGAGTGTTCTTATCAACGCGCTGTGAGTGTTCTTATCCACGTGCTGTGAGTGTTCTCATCCACGTGCTCTGAGTGTTCTTATCCACGTGCTGTTAGTGTTATCCACGTGCTGTGAGTGTTATCCACGTGCTGTGAGTGTCCTTATCCACGTGCTGTGAGTGTTCTTATCCACGTGCTGTGAGTGTTATCCACGTGCTGTGAGTGTTATCCACGTGCTGCGAGTGTTATCCACGTGCTGTGAGTGTTGTTATCCACGTGCTGTGAGTGTCCTTATCCACGTGCTGTGAGTGCTGTGAGTGTCCTTATCCACGTGCTGTGAGTGTTCTTATCCACGTGCTGTGAGTGTTCTTATCCACGTGCTGTGTTATCCACGTGCTGTGAGTGTTCTTATCCACGTGCTGTGAGTGCTGTTATCCACGAGCTGTGAGTGTTATCCGCGTGCTGTGAGTGTCCTTATCCACGTGCTGTGAGTGTTCTTATCCACGTGCTGTGAGCGTTCTTATCCACGTGCTTGAGTGTTCTTATCCACGTGCTGTGTTCTTATCCACGTGCTGTGTTCTTATCCACGTGCTGTGTTATCCACGTGCTGTGAGTGTTCTTATCCACGTGCTGTGTTATCCACATGCTGTGAGTGTTCTTATCCACGTGCTGTGAGTGTTCTTATCCACGTACTGTGAGTGTTCTTATCCACGTGCTGTGATTGTTATCCACGCGCTGTGAGTGTTCTTATCCACGTGCTGTGAGTGTTCTTATCCACGTGCTGTGAGTGTTCTTATCCACGTGCTGTGAGTGTTGCTATCCACGTGCTGTGAGTGTTCTTATCCACGTGCTGTGAATGTTATTGTCCACGTGCTGTGAGTGTTCTTATCCACGTGCTGTGAGTGTTATCCACGTGCTGTGAGTGTTATCCACGTGCTGTGAGTATTGTTATCTACGTGCTGTGAGTGTTGTTATCCACGTGTTGTGAGTGTTATCCACGTGCTATGTTATCCACGTGCTGTGAGTGTTATCCACGTGCTGTGAGTGTTATCCACGTGCTGTGAGTGTTGTTATCCACGTGCCTTGAGTGTTATCCACTTGCTGTGAGTGTTATCCACGTGCTGTGAGTGTTATATCACGTGCTGTGAGTGTTGTTATCCACGTGCTGTGAGTGTTATCCACGTGTTGTGAGTGTTATCCACGTGCTGTGAGTGTTGTTATCCACGTGCTATGAGTGTTATCCACGTGCTGTGAGTGTTGTTATCCACGTGCTGTGAGTGTTGTTATCCACGTGCTTATCCACGTGCTGTGAGTGTTGTTATCCACGTGCTGTGAGTGTTATCCACGTGCTGTGAGTGTTCTTACGTGCCATCGTGCTGTGAGTGTTATCCACGTGCTGTGAGTGTTCTTATCCACGTGCTGTTAGTGTTATCCACGTGCTGTGAGTGTTATCCACGTGCTGTGAGTGTTATCCACGTGCTGTGAGTGTTATCCACGTGCTGTGAGTGTTATCCACGTGCTGTGAGTGTTATCCACGTGCTGCGAGTGTTATACACGTGCTGTGAGTGTGTGAGTGTTCTTATCCACGTGCTGTGATGTTCTTATCCACGTGCTGTGAGTGTTCTTATCCACGTGCTGTGAGTGTTCTTATCCACGTGCTGTGTGTGTTGGTACCCACGTGCTGTGAGTGTTATCCACGTGCTGTGAGTGTTATCCACGTGCTGTGAGTGTTGTTTTCTACGTGCTGTGAGTTTTGTTATCCACATGCTGTGAGTGTTATTATCCACGTGCTGTGAGTGTTATCCACGTGCTGTGAGTGTTCTTATCCACGTGCTGTGAGTGTTATCCACGTGGTGAGTGTCCTTATCCACGTGCTGTGAGTGTTCTTATCCACGAGCTGTGAGTGTTCTTATCCACGTACTGTGAGTGTTCTTATCCACGTGCTGTGAGTGTTGTTATCCACGTGCTGTGAGTGTTATCCACGTGCTGTGAGTGTTATCCACGTGATGTGAGTGTTGTTATCCACGTGCTGTGTTATGCACGTGCTGTGAGTGTTATCCACGAGCTGTGAGTGCTGTTATCCACGTGCTGTGTTATCCACGTGCTGTGAGTGTTATCCACGTGCTGTGATCCACGTGTGAGTGTTATCCACGTGCTGTGAGTATTGTTATCCACGTGCTGTGAGTGTTGTTATCCACGTGCTGTGAGTGTTGTTATCCATGTGCTGTGAGTGTTCTTATCCAAGTGATGTGAGTGTTCTTATCCACGTGCTATGAGTGTTGTTATCCACGTGCTGTGAGTGTTCTTATCCACGTGCTGTGAGTGTTGTTATCCACGTGCTGTGAGTGTTGTTATCCATGTGCTGTGAGTGTTATCGTTATCCACGTGCTGTGAGTGTTGTTATCCACGTGCTGTGAGTGTTCCACGTTATCCACGTGCTGTGAGTGTTGAGTGTATCCACGTGCTGTGAGTGTTACCCTGCTGTGATCCACATGCTGTGAGTGTTATCCACGAGCTGTGAGTGTTATCCTCGTGATGTGAGTGTTCTTATCCTCGTGCTGTGAGTGTTATCCACGTGCTGTGAGTGTTCTTATCCACGTGCTGTGAGTGTTATCCACGTGCTGTGAGTGTTGTTATCCACGTGCTGTGAGTGTTGTTATCCACGTGCTGTGAGTGTTATCCACGTGCTGTGAGTGTTGTTATCCACGTGCTGTGAGTGTTGTTATCCTCGTGCTGTGAGTGTTGTTATCCACGTGCTGTGAGTGTTGTTATCCACGTGCTGTGAGTGGTGTTATCCACGTGCTGTGAGTGTTGTTATCCACGTGCTGTGAGTTTTGTTATCCACGTGCTGTGAGTGTTGTGCTATGTTATCCACGTGCTGTGAGTGTTATCCACGTGCTGTGAGTGTTGTTTTCTACGTGCTGTGAGTTTTGTTATCCACGTGCTGTGAGTGTTATCCACGTGCTGTGAGTGTTCTTATCCACGTGCTGTGAGTGTTCTTATCCACGTGCTGTGAGTGTTTTATCCACGTGCTGTGAGTGTTATCCAAGTGCTGTGAGTGTTGTTATCCACGTGCTGTGAGTGTTCTTATCCACGTGCTGTGAGTGTTCTTATCCACGTGCTGTGAGTGTTCGTATCCACGTGCTGTGAGTGTTCTTATCCACGTGCTGTGAGTGTTCTTATCCACGTGCTGTGAGTGTTCTTATCCACGTGCTGTGAGTGTTCTTATCCACGTGCTGTGAGTTATCCACGTGCTGTGAGTGTTCTTATCCACGTGCTGTGTTCTTATCCACGTGCTGTGAGTGTTATCCACGTGCTGTGAGTGTTGTTATCCATGTGCTGTGAGTGTTGTTATCCACGTGCTATGAGTGTTATCCACGTGCTGTGAGTGTTATCCACGTGTTGCGAGTGTTATCCACGTGCTGTGAGTGTCCTTATCCACGTGCTGTGAGTGTTCTTATCCACGTGCTGTGAGTGTTCTTATCCACGTGCTGTGTTATCCACGTGCTGTGAGTGTCCTTATCCACGTGCTGTGAGTGTTCTTATCCACGTGCTGTGTTCTTATCCACGTGCTGTGAGTGTTATCCACGTGCTGTGAGTGTTGTTATCCATGTGCTGTGAGTGTTGTTATCCACGTGCTGCGAGTGTTATCCACGTGGTGAGTGTCCTTATCCACGTGCTGTGAGTGTTATCCACGTGCTGCGAGTGTTATCCACGTGCTGTGAGTGTTGTTATCCACGTGCTGTGAGTGTTATCCACGTGCTGTGAGTGTTCTTATCCACGTGCTGTGAGTGTTCTTATCCACGTGCTGTGAGTGTTCTTATCCACGTGCTGTGAGTGTTCTTATCCACGTGCTGTGAGTGTTCTTATCCACGTGCTGTGAGTGTTATCCACGTGCTGTGAGTGTTCTTATCCACGTGCTGTGAGTGTTCTTATCCACGTGCTGTGAGTGTTATCCACGTGCTGTGAGTGTTCTTATCCACGTGCTGTGAGTGTTATCCACGTGCTGTGAGTGTTCTTATCCACGTGCTGTGAGTGTTATCCACGTGCTGTGAGTGTTCTTATCCACGTGCTGTGAGTGTTATCCACGTGCTGTGAGTGTTATCCACGTGCTGTGAGTGTTATCCACGTGCTGCGAGTGTTATCCACGTGCTGTGAGTGTTATCCACGTGCAGTGAGTGTTATCCACGTGCTGTGAGTGTCCTTATCCACGTGCTGTGAGTGTTCTTATCCACGTGCTGTGAGTGTTCTTATCCACGTGCTGTGAGTGTTGTTATCCACGTGCTGTGAGTGTTATCCACGTGCTGTGAGTGTTGTTATCCACATGCTGTGAGTGTCCTTATCCACGTGCTGTGAGTGTTTTTATCCACGTGCTGTGAGTGTTCTTATCCACGTGCTTGAGTGTTCTTATCCACGTGCTGTGTTCTTATCCACGTGCTGTGTTATCCATGTGCTGTGAGTGTTCTTATCCACGTGCTATGAGTGTTGTTATCCACGTGCTGTGAGTGTTCTTATCCACGTGCTATGAGTGTTGTTATCCACGTGCTGTGAGTGTTCTTATCCACGTGCTGTGTTGTTATCCACGTGCTGTGAGTGTTGTTATCCATGTGCTGTGAGTGTTATCCACGTGTTGTGAGTGTTATCCACGTGCTGTGAGTGTTATCCACGTTCTGTGAGTGTTGTTATCCACGTGCTGTGTTATCCACGTGCTGTGAGTGTTATCCATGTGCTGCTGTGTTATGCACGTGCTGTGAGTTTTGTTATCCATGTGCTGTGAGTGTTCTTATCCACGTGCTGTGAGTGTTCTTATCCACGTGCTGTGAGTGTTCTTATCCACGTGCTGTGAGTGTTCTTATCCACGTGCTGTGAGTGTTATCCACGTGGTGAGTGTCCTTATCCACGTGCTGTGAGTGTTCTTATCCACGAGCTGTGAGTGTTCTTATCCACGTACTGTGAGTGTTCTTATCCACGTGCTGTGAGTGTTCTTATCCACGTGCTGTGAGTGTTCTTATCAACGTGCTGTGAGTGTTCTTATCCACGTGCTGTGAGTGTTCTTATCCACGTGCTGTGAGTGTTCTTATCCACGTGCTGTGAGTGTTCTTATCCACGTGCTGTGAGTGTTATCCACGTGCTGTGAGTGTTCTTATCCACGTGCTGTGAGTGTTATCCACGTGCTGTGAGTGTTCTTATCCACGTGATGTGAGTGTTCTTATCCACGTGCCTTGAGTGTTCTTATCCACGTGCTGTGAGTGTTCTTATCCACGTGCCTTGAGTGTTCTTATCCACGTGCTGTGAGTGTTCTTATCCACGTGCTGTGAGTGTTCTTATCCACGTGCTGTGTGTGTTGGTACCCACGTGCTGTGAGTGTTATCCACGTGCTGTGAGTGTTCTTATCCACATGCTGAGAGTGTTGTTATCCACGTGCTGTGAGTGTTATCCACGTGCTGTGAGTGTTCTTATCCACGTGCTGTGAGTGTTCTTATCCACGTGCTGTGAGTGTTCTTATCCACGTGCTGTGAGTGTTGCTGGTCCACGTGCTGTGAGTGTTATCCACGTGCTGTGAGTGTTCTTATCCACTGTGAGTGTTATCCACGTGCTGTGTTATCCACGTGGTGAGTGTCCTTATCCACGTGCTGTGAGTGTTCTTATCCACGTGCTGTGAGTGTTTTTATCCACGTGCTGTGAGTGTTCTTATCCATGTACTGTGAGTGTTGTTATCCACGTGCTGTGAGTGTTCTTATCAACGTGCTGTGAGTGTTGTTATCCACGTGCTGTGAGTGTTCTTATCAACGTGCTGTGAGTGTTCTTATCCACGTGCTGTGAGTGTTCTCATCCACGTGCTGTGAGTGTTCTTATCCACGAGCTGTGAGTGTTCTTATCCACGTACTGTGAGTGTTCTTATCCACGTGCTGTGAGTGTTCTTATCCACGCGCTGTGAGTGTTCTTATCCACGTGCTGCGAGTGTTCTTATCCACGTGCTGTGAGTGTTCTTATCCACGTGCTGTGAGTGTTGCTATCCACGTGCTGTGAGTGTTCTTATCCACGTGCTGTGAATGTTGTTATCCACGTGCTGTGAGTGTTATCCACGTGCTGTGAGTGTTATCCACGTGCTGTGAGTATTGTTATCCACGTGCTATGAGTGTTGCTATCCACGTGTTGTGAGTGTTATCCACCTGCTGTGTTTTTATCCACGTGCTGTGAGTGTTCTTATCCACGTGCTGTGAGTGTTCTTATCCACGTGTTGTGAGTGTTCTTATCCACGTGCTGTGAGTGTTGTTATCCACGTGCTGTGAGTGTTGTTATCCACGTGCCTTGAGTGTTATCCACTTGCTGTGAGTGTTATCCTCGTTCTGTGAGTGTTGTTATCCATGTGCTGTGATTTTTGTTATCCACGTGCTGTGTTATCCACGTGGTGAGTGTCCTTATCCACGTGGTGAGTGTCCTTATCCACGTGCTGTGAGTGTTCTTATCCACGTGCTGTGAGTGTTCTATTTCCACGTGCTGTGAGTGTTCTTATCAACGTCCTGTGAGCGTTCTTATCAACGCGCTGTGAGTGTTCTTATCCACGTGCTGTGAGTGTTCTCATCCACGTGCTGTGAGTGTTCTTATCCACGTGCTGTGAGTGTTATCCACGTGCTGTGAGTGTCCTTATCCACGTGCTGTGAGTGTTCTTATCCACGTGCTGTGTTATCCACGTGCTGTGAGTGTTCTTATCCACATGCTGTGAGTGTTATCCACGTGCTGTGAGTGTTCTTATCCACGTGCTGTGAGTGTTATCCACGTGCTGTGAGTGTTCTTATCCACGTGCTGTGTTATCCACGTGCTGTGAGTGTTCTTATCCACGTGCTGTGAGTGTTATCCACGTGCTGTGAGTGTTCTTATCCACGTGCTGTGAGTGTTCTTATCCACGTGCCTTGAATGTTCTTATCCACGTGCTGTGAGTTTTCTTATTCACGTGTTGTGAGTGTTCTTATCCGCGTGCTGTGAGTGTTGTTACCCACGTGCTGTGAGTGTTGTTATCCACGTGCTGTGAGTGTTGTTATCCACGTGCTGTGAGTGTTGTTATCCACTTGCTGTCAGTGTTCTTATCCACGTGCTGTGAGTGTTCTTATCCTCGTGCTGTGAGTGTTGTTATCCACATGCTGCGAGGGTTGTTATCCACATGCTGTGAGTGTTATCCACGTGCTGTGAGTGTTCTTATCCTCGTGCTGTGAGTGTTGTTATCCTCGTGCTGTGAGTGTTGTTATCCACATGCTGCGAGTGTTGTTATCCACATGCTGTGAGTGTTATCCACGTGCTGTGAGTGTTCTTATCCACATGGTGTGAGTGTTCTTATCCACGTGCTGTGAGTGTTATCCACGTGCTGTGAGTGTTCTTATCCACGTGCTGTGAGTGTTCTTATCCACGTGCTGTGAGTGTTATCCACGTGCTGTGAGTGTTCTTATCCACGTGCTGTGAGTGTTCTTATCCACGTGCTGTGAGTGTTCTTATCCACGTGCTGTGAGTGTTCTTATCCACGTGCTGTGAGTGTTCTTATCCACGTGCTGTGAGTGTTCTTATCCACGTGCTGTGAGTGTTGCTATCCACGTGCTGTGAGTGTTCTTATCCACGTGCTGTGAATGTTGTTATCCACGTGCTGTGAGTGTTGTTATCCACGTGCTGTGAGTGTTATCCACGTGACGTGAGTGTTATCCACGTGCTGTGAGTATTGTTATCCACGTGCTGTGAGTGTTGTTATCCACGTGTTGTGAGTGTTATCCACGTGCTGTGTTTTTATCCACGTGCTGTGAGTGTTCTTATCCACGTGCTGAGTGTTCATATCCATGTGCCGTGCTATTTACGTGATATGAGCGGTTCTCTATGTGCCGTGTTATCTACGTGATGTGTTATCCACATTCTTTGAGTGTTCTTATCCATGTGCTGTGTTATACACGTGCTGTATTATACATGTACTGTGAGTGTTATCCACGTGCTGTGAGTGTTATGCACGTGTTATCCAAATACTGTGAGTGCTGTTATCCATGTGCTGTGAGTGTTATACGCTTGCTGTCTTATCCACGTGGGGTGAGTTCTGTTATCCAAGTTATCCAAGGTGGGCGAACATGATTCAAACGGAGTCCGATGAATGAATGAATGCTGATGAATTGTGTGGAGTGAAACTTATGGTGGCTGCCCGTCTTGTGACGTAACAGACGCGATTCGTAAGTACAAACTGTGCCTTTGATAAATGTTGAAAATACTGAGTTTGTCCATAACTGTAAGATTGCAAGACATGAATTCGGTAAATAAGACATTTATTAGGTGTTTCAGATGAATGTCCTAGTTATACACACGTCTTACATATTTCTAGAAGTTAATTATCATCTTTGACCTCAAAAGATTATAGATCACTCTCCCGTGTTAAAGGCTCTGCTAAAGTGACAGGTTTGACGAGGCTGGGTCGAGGGGAGGAAGGGGTAACCTTACTGGTCCTCAAGGTGTGACCTAACTCCTACCTCGTGTAACGTTCTTCAAGCCATGGCGTCCATCAAATTAAAATGGCAAAATTATTATATAAACGGGGAAGAACAATGGGTCGTACAGCGACCTGTCAAATTAGAGGAAGGAGGAGGTCGATTAAACAGTTTGATCACAGGCAGAAAATAGTTGGAGCAGTGACACTTACTGCGCTCCTCACTAGTGCTCATATATATATATACATATATATATATATATATATATATATATATATATATATATATATATATATATATATATATATATATATATATATATATATATATATAATATTATATATAATATATATATATATATATATATATATATATATATATATAATATATATATATATATAATATATATATATATAATATATATATATATATATATATATATATATATATATATATATATATGTATGTATGTATGTATGTATGTATATAAAGTTGAAAGTGAACATAGAAAAGAGTAAGGTGATGAGGGTATCAAATGATTTAGATAACGAAAAATTGGATATCAAATTGGGGAGGATGAGTATGGAAGAAGTGAATTGTTTCAGATACTTGGGAGTTGACGTGTCAGCGGATGGATTTATGAAGGATGAGGTAAATCATAGAATTGATGAGGGAAAAAAGGTGAGTGGTGCGTTGAGGTATATGTGGAGTCAAAAAACGTTATCTATGGAGGCAAAGAAAGGAATGTATGAAAGTATAGTAGTACCAACACTCTTGTATGGGTGTGAAGCTTGGGTTGTGAATGCAGCAGCGAGGACGCGGTTGGAGGCAGTGGCGATGTCGTGTCTAAGGACAATGTGTGGTGTAAATATTATGCAGAAAATTCGGAGTGTGGAAATTAGGAGAAGGTGTGGAGTTAATAAAAGTATTAGTCAGAGGGCTGAAGAGGGGTTGTTGAGGTGGTTTGGTCATTTAGAGAAAATGGATCAAAGTAGAATGACATGGAGAGCATTTAAATCTGTAGGAGAAGGAAGGCGGTGTAGCAGTCGTCCTCGAAAAGGCTGGAAGGAAGGGGTAAGGGAGATTTTGTGGGCGAGTGGCTTGGACTTCCAGCAGGCGTGCATGAGCGTGTTCGATAGGAGTGAATGGAAACGAATGGTATTTCGGATCTGACGATCTGTTGGAGTGTGAAAAGGGTAATATTTAGTGAAGGGATTAGGGGAAACCGGTTATTTTTATATAGCCGGACTTGAGTCCTGGAAATGGGAAGTACAATGCCTGCACTCTGAAGGAGGGTTTTGGGATATTAGCAGTTTGGAGGGATATGTTGTGTATATTTATACGTATATACTTCTAAACTGTTGTGTTCTGAGCACCTCTGCAAAAACAGTGATTATGTGTGAGTGAGGTGAAAGTGTTGAATGATGATGAAAGTATCTTCTTTTTGGGGATTTTCTTTCTTTTTGGGTCACCCTGCCTCGGTGGGAGACGGCCGACTCGTTTATATATATATATATATATATATATATATATATATATATATATATATATATATATATATATATATATATATATATATGCAATAAGATCACAGTAAACAGGTGATTTCAGAATATGCAAAACAACTACTCTCAAAGAATAGAGAAATTCCAAACGCTTTCGTGACTACTCACATTGATAATGTGAGTAGTCACGAAAGCGCTTGGAATTTCTCTATTCTTTCAGAGTGGTTGTTTTGCCTGAAATCACCTGTTTACTGTGATCTTATTGCATTATATATATATATATATATATATATATATATATATATATATATATATATATATATATATATATATTTATATATATTATCACACTGGCTGATTCCCACCAAGGCAGGGTGGCCCGAAAAAGAAAAACTTTCACCATCATTCACTCCATCACTGTCTTGCCAGAAGGGTGATTTACACTACAGTTTTTAAACTGCAACATTAACACCTCTCCTTCAGAGTGCAGGCACTGTACTTCCCATCTCCAGGACTCAAGTCCGGCCTGCCGGTTTCCCTGAACCCCTTCATAAATGTTACTTTGCTCACACTCCAACAGCACGTCAAGTATTAAAAACCATTTGTCTCCATTCACTCCTATCAAACACGCTCACGCATGCCTGCTGGAAGTCCAAGCTCCTCGCACACAAAACCTCCTTTACCCCCTCCCTCCAACCTTTCCTAGGCCGACCCCTACCCCGCCTTCCTTCCACTACAGACTGATACACTCTTGAAGTCACTCTGTTTCGCTCCATTCTCTCTATATGTACGAACCACCTCAACAACCCTTCCTTAGCCCTCTGGACAACAGTTTTGGTAATCCCGCACCTCCTCCTAACTTCCAAACTACGAATTCTCTGCATTATATTCGCACCACACATTGCCCTCAGACATAACATCTCCACTGCCTCCAGCCTTCTCCTCGCTGCAACATTCATCACCCATGCTTCACACCCATATAAGAGCGTTGGTAAAAACTATACTCTCATACATTCCCCTCTTTGCCTCCAAGGACAAAGTTCTTTGTCTCCACAGACTCCTAAGTGCACCACTCACCCTTTTCCCCTCATCAATTCTATGATTCACCTCATCCTTCATAGACCCATCCGCTGACACGTCCACTCCCAAATATCTGAATACATTCACCTCCTCCACACTCTCTCCCTCCAATCTGATATCCAATCTTTCATCACCTAATCTTTTTATCCTCATAACCTTACTCTTTCCTTTATTCACTTTTAATTTTCTTCTTTTGCACATCCTACCAAATTCATCCACCAATCTCTGCAACTTCTCTACAGAATCTCCCAAGAGCATAGTGTCATCAGCAAAGAGCAACTGTGACAACTCCCACTTTATGTGTGATTCTTTATCTCTTAACTCCACGCCTCTTGCAAAGACCCTCGCATTTACTTCTCTTACAACCCTATCTATAAATATATTAAACAACCACGGTGACATCACACATCCTTGTCTAAGGCCTACTTTTACTTGGAAATAATTTCCCTCTTTCTTACATACTCTAACTTGAGCCTCAGTATCCTCGTAAAAACTCTTCACTGCTTTCAGTAACCTACCTCCTACACCATACACCTGCAACATCTGCCACATTGCCCCCCTATCCACCCTGTCATACGCCTTTTCCAAATCCATAAATGCCACAAAGACCTCTTTAGCCTTATCTAAATACTGTTCACTTACATGTTTCACTGTAAACACCTGGTCCACACACCCCCTACCTTTCCTAAAGCCTCCTTGTTCATCTGCTATACATATATATATACATATATATATACATATATATATATACATATATATATACATATACATATACATATATATATACATATATACAT